>NC_141796.1:11707180-11742180 GCF_054643075.1 Acanthaster planci
AGCCTGATATTATATTCATGAAATGTTTAGATATGTGTACAGGAGGTTGAACGGTTAATGGTGATAAGGTAATTAAGTTTGCTGAGGCTTGAACCATAAAACCACGATGGTTTATCAACGGGATTGGTAAAGGCTGGGCATGAAATTCGCTCCCCTATGTCTGATGGTCAGATTATCTACAGCTTAAAACATAATGGTGCATGCGCAAAGAGGAAAAGCTCTACGAGCTCAGCATGTCTGTGCGTATAGATCACCTCGTCATGTGACCCGTAACATAACATAACCCAGCAGTGTAAATTCCATTTCTCCTGAGCTCATTTGCATGAAAAGTTTATTTTGAAATAGGGAGATTGTTTGGCCGAAAAAATGGAGGGATTTGGTAAATATAGGTCAGGATCCACTCCCTGGTTTAAGGGGCTTCCATCTGAGGGCAAAGTTGTCAAATTACTGTTGACTGATAAATAAATAAATAAATGCCCAAAAAGTTGGAGGGATATCGTAATAGAAAAATGGCTGCGTGTTGGCTTGTGAATTATCTCTTTTCGAGAGGTGAGTTTGTGTTGTAAGAAGCTCACGCCAAAAATTGAAAAGAAATTGAAGGATTAAGGCGAGACAATAATTAAATTTTGTTCGAGAAACTCCACTAATGACGACTTATATGTTATTAAGCCCAGAACATTTTAAATGTTACACTGTTTTCAACGGGGCTATAGTGCATTTTTACCCTTGGTGTTAGCATTGAGTTGTATAACGAACATGCGCAGTATAGACGTGAAGTCCATGATTCGTGGCAGCCTACAGACGCCGGTTCTTTCCTCGTGGCGCATAGCCAGAGGCCTTTGGTTTTTACCATTTGTTTGGAAGGGTAACACTGAATAGATGTGAGAAAAAAGGAATAATGTACCGGCGAAATGTTTTGGAAGGTGTAGTTAGTTGGAATTGTTAAGTATCAGTAGCCGATAATCACATCCTTGAATGGGTTAAGACGGAAACCTAAAAAGAACAGTCAACTTATTTTAAGCCTCCGTGGGAGAGTTTGGTCCTGCAATTATAGATTTTCGCAGTCAGTTACATCTCTTGCCTTCTGGTCATTAATTAACTTTAATACAAGGTCGATATAGCCATTTGTGGATTATGATGATGCCAAAAATTAAAGGGAGATCGTGGCTTTAGAGATTAAACGTTTTGGAATAAGTTGTTACTTTTTGCCACATGAGTTGCGTTTACATTTTGTTATCTATTGAATTTGCTGCCTCTCATAATGAAGTAATGCATGTGTTTGCCCATTAGGCTCATACCGTGACTTAGATTACAACTTCAGATATTTTGTTATTTGATTTGATCCTGTTTTAAAATGTGGGGAGTTCAGTTGGAAAATCTACAATCATGAAACTTTGTACAAAAAACTAGTCTCATACGTAATATTATATGTTGTGTGTGCGTCTCTAGGGACCGTACCTCATGCTAATAGTAATGTTTAACTGACTAAACCTACCACGGGAAAATCAAAAAGGGAGGAAATCTAGTCCTCCCAGACCGCTGATTGACTTTAACGTGAGAAGATTAAACGGATTTGTATGACCTGAACTGGATTTTAAGGTATGATGTAGGTTTTTTATCCTACCCAGGGGCATGATGGAATCTTTAACCTCACTGATCCAAAGCTGGATTAAACAGGGCACATGCACCATTACTGTTGTTGATTGGGATCACGCAGTCTCAATCATTGTAATCACAGCCTCCCCAGATGGAGGAGCTACAACGGCTACACGTAAACTGTGAAACTTTTTGTATTAATCTTTGTCTGATGTTGCACGACCTCTGTGAACACCTTTCCACTCTACATTTGTGATAATGGTTGTCTTGGCATTTCCTCATTTCTGTTTAACCTGAACACCTCAGAAATTGCTTTTAGAAGTTAGGATAACATTCATTATGTGGATATCAGACATATCCGATATGTCCTCTTATACAATTGCGCTGGCAGAATATTTTCTTATCCTCCGTCACCATAGGTCCAAACTAGGAAGGCTATGCCAGTGCACGTTCCTTAACACGTGCTTGAGGCTTTTCTTTATATAATCCCACTCTTTGGATCAAACCAGCGAAATCACAGGCTTAGAATGACTGTTTCCTTTCGAGTAATTAGCGTTATTGTTGTGCGTCCTCCTAAGCAATATAGGCTGAAATACTCATTGCTTTGAGTGACTGAAGCTTACCATTGAACATTGATAATGATGACCTGATCTTTTCAAGCATGTGTTGTGGTTGTGCAAGTGTGTGATGAGATTTAGTTTACAGAATGTACTTCGTTCGCGACTTGGTAACTGTTTTGATAACTGTTACACCTGCGTACCAAATATCAAGTTAAGCAAGACTGCTATGTAATATGATTAGGAAGGCATTCCGTAGTCGTTATCTCAAACTGGATTGTATGCTCCGCAGATTTACCGTTTATATCGACTCGATACTGTGATGATATATGATAAGGGTCAGTCGAGCTGAGTTATCGCTGATATCTTATAATCCAACAATAATTGTAGTGCTGTTCTACCGCTGTGTAATGTAATTATGAGGGTTGTCAGTCCGCAGTGTTACGGTTTGAGGTGAAGTATCCAGGATAGAACCAGAGATTTATGACACCTGTATCCTGGATAGCTGTAATTAGTCTAGAAATAATTGAACTAACTATTATTTGCTGTCGCCAATGTTTCCTCTGTCGTTGGGGATGTGGTCAACTCGTGGAGATTACTCAAATACATGTATGTTAATGATCGACATTAAATCTTTCATTCTGTGGAAATCTCGTCTGAATTTGTTTTGAAGTGCTCAACTCAGCATATAGATGATTTCAACTGCAGTTTCGAATTTTGGTTGTTTGCACATGTCGAAGGTGAAAGCCGAGTCGAACAAAATTATTTACTTTGTTTCACCATCAACTGTTTCAAAGGCTTTCATTTTCAGAAGATATGTAATACAAAACTGCTGCAAACTGCTTGCTGGCGACAGTGACCTAAAATACAAACCACAAAATATGGAGGGTCTGACGTTTTCACTTTAAAAAGCTAATTACACGAAACAGGAATGACAAACTTAATTTTGGTTTCTTGATAAAGAAACTTGTCGCTCGTGGTATGCAATCATGTAGGGGGAAAAAGTACCAATACTCTAGCTAAAGCGCTATCATCCGTGATTTGATAATTGCCCTTAAAGTGGCAACAGTTGCTTAACTCGCAAACACCGCAAATCAAGTAATCCACTAGCAAATTCTAAAGAAAACTCTTTCAATTTCTCTCTAGGAGTCCACCAATTAGCTGCAGCCATCGGCAGTGGCTAGCTGTTTTGCGAAAGGAACGACCTTGTGTGTAATAATAAGGATGTCGCTTGCGTAGGAGCTTAACAAAAACATAGCTGGAATTAGTGAGCTTTGAGATGGGTTTGATGTCAATGGAAAACGAATTGGAACTAGTCTTAACCGGCTAGAAAATGGCGTTGCTTATCAAAAATTGAAAAGATTTGGGATTAACGACATTAATTCATCATGTGTTTATGGGCATGTCATCCGTCCTCAGTTTTTCGTTGACTTTTATTGCCAATTGGTTTAAGATTTTCACAGTAGGCAATTGGTCCCTTGGAGAAAATGGTTCCATCCTGAGACCAATCGCCTGTTGTGTAAACTTCAGACCAGTCAGTTGTATTTTTAGCGTTTCCAAAACATCATGGCTTTCTAGAACTCCCATAATCGATTAAATGGTGGCCTTTCTGTTGATCATATTTACTAACCGGACCCCACAAAACAACTGGTCGTATTCAGTTTTGAAAGATTTCATAGGTATATCATGAGTGTGCACCAAACCCGCCATATGAAAGGAGAATGGAACATCCATTGTTGATAACTGTCTTTAACATAACGGGTACTTGTAACCAACCTGTTATTGTTGTGACATAATCGCACACCAATCACGTGAGATATGTTGAGCATTAATGCACCGAGGTAGGCAAGGTTTAGCTATCGATATCAGTGTTGGAATTAGATCACTGCTACCTAGATGCCAGCTGGATATTTGTACGGTGCTTTTTTGAAGAGTGAATAATTATTGTCGTTATCACTCGTTCAGTTGTCTAAATTTGACTGCTCACAATTCTTTACGTCGTTAAAAAGAATAGGCCTAGTTCTACATGTACTGCAGGCTATTGCTAATGTGGTAGATGCTAAAGATTACATGTTGACTTTGTGACCTTGCAAAGTTGTGGTTGTTTTTAGATACGCCTCTGTTTTTATCGACAACTAAAGGCAAGTTATCCTCGTTTTTTAGCCTTTAAGGCGTTGATCGGAATCTTTTATCCGCCTTCTCTGCGATATCTCTGTGCAAATCACGTCAAGCTGAAAACTCCGTCTCTTGTGGAAAACCTCCAAACAGTTGCAATATAAATTCCCGGAGGATGGGTCATTAACCCACATTAAAAGGGAACAAGAGTGTCAGCGTATCTATGGGTATATAGGGATGAGAGGAGAATATTAAATTGATCACTTTTATTTGAAGGGAGGGAAGTGATTAAAGAAAGAAGAGCAAGGATGGGATGAGGATTCTGTGAATAGATAAACTAAACTGACTCTAAGGTTGTGATACATAAATATGTTGTTTTAAGGTGGGAAACCAACCAACCAACCCACCCACCCACCCACCCACCAACCAACCAACAACAAGTAAGTACTACCCAGTTAACAAACGAACATAATGAGAACTGGATCCTTGCGCGCATGATTCTTTGATGTTGCAACAGAGTCACTGACCTGATGACATCGAACCACCGATTGTATGTACATGTACATCTCACTGCGCACGTGGATGTGTACATGTACTGTACATGTGCAAATAGCTGCAGCAGTGTGTCCATATCGCACATGCTGTGGGTGTTGGGTTGACATAAAATTGGAATTGCAGTCACTTCGGTCGTTCCGTCTAGGTCTGTGCTTATGCAAGAAAAACTCTTCAAAAAAAAGTGAGAACTTGAAGAAGTCACAGTTTTAGGGAAGACCCCAGCTGTTTAGAAATGAAATGATGATGCAGATTGGTTCAAATTTCTTTCAAATTACTACGTGTTAGGAGCTGGTCGGGAAAACAATCTTCATTCTGGTAAGTGGTCTGAGCATTATCGTGGTACCGTAGTTTGAATTGCTATTGAAAAAAACTGTTTCATGCGATAGTAACCAAACGTTTTGATAATGTCCCACAGTAAATTTTAAGACATGTAGAAAACCGTTGGTGCATCATCATGGAAAATTGTGACATCATAAAGTGCACGGAGAAGCGATCTTGTGCTTTGTTTAACTAGTTGTCTCTGCTTGCTCATTGCATGACGCTGCCTTTGGAAGAATGAAGTTGTCCTTCGTGAACTAATCCAGTCTTAGGTAGTTTAATTAGATATGTCGAAGCCATTTCACGCTTAAGTTGTAATAAGCAACGAGTCAGGAGTGATATCCAATCTAAACCGTGCTAAAAGTCATGTAAAGATAATACACACCCTGGCACTGATATTATGGTGAACCGATGCGGTAAAGAATAATTGAAATGGATGAGATTTGGATGGACATTGGGTGATATTGTGTCATTCAACAAACAAAATCAAGCCGGCCGACAAGTGTTTCGCTTTAATGAGTTTATTAAGCACTGACCACTTCTGTATCAAGGAGCGGTACCGTACACCTGTCAGACGATGGAGTGATTTGCTAGGTCGTTAGAATTTGACATTGTATAGGCAATTTAAAGTCGTACTTTCGAGCGTTGGTTCTGATTTTAAACCGATTTGCCGCATGAATTTATGATGCTCACCGTTTCTTTGTAGGCCTAATAAGCCTGAGTATTACAAGGGAGGATCCGGGTTTTTTTGCTTGGGGACGGTGGTGAATTTTTCGAGAGATTAGGAGGTTACTACAGGTGAACCTCGTTAATAAGAACACTGTTAAACAACATCTGCATGTAATGCTAAGGACATTGTAGGACCCAATCCTTTGGTTCTTTAGTGTTTTTTTTTATTATAATACAAGGTTCCTGTCAAGGTATTCTGCCAAGTTCAAAGGGCCTCTTTTAATGAGGGTTGACTATACATGTAGTTGTCGCCGTAGGTGAAGCTTTTTCCTCGACCATAAATACACCCAAAATAAGACCATGGTTTATGTTTTTCAGATGGTTTTCTAACTTTGACACGTAGGCCCCTAAAAATGGAAATGAGGGGGAGGGATCTTCTTACTCCGGCTCTCCCGGATCTGTGCCTGGTCCATCTAAAGCCACCTCAATAGTCTCGAGCAGGAGCATAGATCTAACAGATCAGAGAATAGACAAGTCACGTCTGAAGATCAGTCTGGCTTACCAAATGCAGGCTTCTTAATGCACTTTTCTTCTGTAGTTTTTGCCGACATTACCAGTGACGGGTTGAAACACTTTGAGTGGGTTTTGGACAGCTTTACGTCTTTAACTCAAACCTCGCACAGTCGATAAAACATGCATTTTTATAACGCAAGATACAACGCATGCATGAATACACAAAAAAGGCTTCAAGCAACAACTGAAAACAAATACCGTATCACACTGACAGAAAATCCTTCATTTAACATGGTGGTATAGGTGTTTTGTTGGGATATGCCGATATGTTTTATCTTGTCTGTTCCCCTGGAATGCATTTGCGTTATTTTGAAAAACACCCCTCGGATGGAAAGAAGAGGATTGTAAAAAAAAATCGAAGGCAATTTTAAATTTACATCAAAGTTTGAATCGGTTTCAACAAGAACACCGTCTTTTGGTGTGTTTTGCTGTCTGATAGTTCAGTCACAAGAACAAGGCTTATTTATAATTGGGCAGGAGATGCTGGCAGATATGCAAGATATGTCACGTTCCAGTGTTGGAGCCCACTGTATCATTGTTCGATCTAGCAGGTTACATTATTTACTGTTAGAATAGAATGTTGTTAGTATTGGTTTAATCAGAATAGCTATGATAGCAATAACATGATAACCACGGATCAGAAACAAAGCAGTGGTTAATTGTCGGTTACTTATTCCTTCCACGATTTTTTTCTCGAAGAGGATGTATGTATCTAAAAATAGAAAACACCGAACAAGTGTCAGTAATTCTTGGACTATATTTAGGTTCATTAGAGAGACGCAGGTAGTTTGTATTTGTTCTCGATATACCTGCCGCATGCCAGGAGGGATAATAATGGCAACTTTAGGATAGGAGCTAAATATAGAACATGTGATCACGGGACCGGTAGACGTGTCAGCGACATCACGGAGATATGTTCATAAGGCTGTGGAGTGACTCTACCCCAAAACGCATGCGTTCAAGTGATTTTACTTCTGCTTTCCCGATCACTCCCTTGTAAGCATTCGCAGTTGTGGATGTGTTTTTGGCAGTGCTTAATGCAAGAAGCAAACTTGGGTCAACTTGGTGTATCATGTGCGGCCTAATTCAATGCCCTATTATTTGTTACGAAACGAGAATATCACTGATAAAAAAAATCAAAAGCATTGTGAGACATCATAATTCGTATACTGCAAAGAACATGAACGCACTCTAACCCGTGTTTGGAAAAGGCGAGTACTGCAGTCTTTTGGTTTCAGTTGATTTTGAAATCGAGCAGCCGCTGATCTATCCATGAGACATACTCCCCGTCGTTTTAGGAATTTCGGCAACAGAGTCATCCAATCTTGTGTTCAGTGTGGTACATAGGCCGAAGACCTTCACTTCAACGGGGAGTTTCTTAGGGCCTTGGAAGCAAATAAAACTAGAGATTAATACAAATATTTGCAGCAGCAAGATCGTTTGTGTCTGTGAGCAGAGCGTGGCTGATAACTTGTCAACAGACTCATCACATGACCAGCTAGATTGTCTGGACGTATGGTCAGATTTTCAATGAAATTTCTGACCACTTTGATTCAGCGAGGGGGCTGATGAGGTAGGCTATTGAGTGAAGTGGTAGTCTTTATAGTCTCAGGAAATGAATGTCGGTAGGTTGGCATCCACTGTCTGCTTACTCAGTGTCATATGAACTGGTTTTGGTATGTCCAGCTGTTTTTATCTTAAGTGACTTAACCTGGTAGACTACAGATTCTCAAGGCGAGTGTTCTGGCGGTGCACTGTTATTTCCAAATTACGTGCATGAATGTGCAGGTACGTGCGCTTTCATACAGGCGTTTGGACGTTCATAGTCACCATAGATCGTATGATAAGATTGATTCTTCCCGCATAGGTAACAGCGACCATTGATTTCAGTCGAAGGCAAGATATCTGGACGGACGATTGAAATTTGCTCAAATTTGTGCAGTCTACCGCGAATTTTACCCAAATGATGTAAAAAACAACGATCGGAGATTATTGGCGCAGAGTGACTCACCGAGTTTGAAAATAAATCGAAAACCTGTATTTTTCCAACTACCAGCTGAACAAATTACAAGCATTGTGTGCGGAGGCTCGTCACCATTCTCGTCGTTTTGATTGAGGAAAGGGCCAAATATGAGTCGGACCAATACTCCGTCTAAGGGCGTGGAGACAAAGATTGTTGTTCTTGGTCGACCAGGAGTAGGAAAATCAGGTGAGTAATAAGAAGTTCCTTAACCTGTCACAAACTTAGACTTGCACTCAATTTTGTTTGAACGAGTAGCTGTAACATAAATGCAAAGGGTGATAGCCTAGGTTTATTGTGTACCTGCGGGACCGTTTCTGTAGTTTAATTTTAGTTGTCATCTATAGAAGATTTGAGTTTATCACAGACTTGCTTGAATGAAATATTGGCACAATTTTTTACCCGTCTATTGATATCTTTGAGTCGCATTTTGTAATTTTGAAGTGAGTTTCCCGTCAAAATTATGGTTATACTCTGCAATTTGGTTCTCCATTTTAATTGAAACAATAATTTTGCTCTTTTCCGTCACTATTGTAATGTCAGTTTGGTAATAATTTGATGTAAAAAGACCAGCAACATTTCCTCCGTTTTGCTGCTTTCCTCTGACATCTGACATGCATTACAATTTGCAAAAATTGTCAAGAAAATCCTGGATTGTTGCTTGCAGTTTCCTCTTTTTGCTTTCACTTTCTGAGTTAAATTGCGTTGCGTTGTAAACCTTTCCCAGAAATTCCAACTTATGTTTTCAGTATTCTATAAAAGCTATCAATAGATAATGGACCATGGTAATATTTAAGTACTTTCACTCTGTCTAAGTGTGTAGTTAGTTTTCATAGCACTGTATCAGGGAAGGTGTGAGTGCTGGTGATTGACCATATGGGTTCCACTCACGACTCTGATTTGAAGGAATAACGCGACCCTTGCCGTAATGCAGAGAGATATCCATGCAATCTGCCAACGTGTGTTTAGCTGTCAAGGGACCAGACGGAATTATTCTTCATTAGAGAAGTGATCTGTTTGAAAGTAAATGGCTTCAGAGATAGCTCCAATAATTGTTGTCCAAGTGCTGTTAGACGTCGTAGTGTCGTTAGGATCCATGATTCAACGAGTTAAAGACAGGCTACCTCATTATTGCATGATAAATTTGAGTCGGATTTCCCGCTGGTATGTGGGGTACGTAGTGAACCAAATCTGCCTCTGGCTGGGCATCAGGATCTGCAAAAACAGGAAAATGCCGCTTCTTGAGTTACACACACCGGGGGTCGCTGGTCAGAAATAATTACCATCTTAACTCGGTTGATATAAATTACAACAATCGACAAGTCAACACTTGTTATTCCCTCTTAGTCTTGCTTAAATTCCAAATTCGTGGTTTATATTCTATTACGAACAAATAATCGTTAATGGTATCACGTGTTGGTCCCTGGCATGCTGAGAATAACCATTACTATGCTGGATCAAGCAAACTACGTAGTTCATTGAAAAGTCAGTGTCAGTTGCATGCGTATGCATTTGGTATTTCCATTACCAGCAGGTTGATGTCATATCAGTCGTTCTTACTCATGTAGGCCTACTTGTATTTTCATGTATCCAACATCAATGTGGCATTTGAAACTAACGAGTTGTATCTATTCACTTACAAATGTACATTTTATCGTTAAATCAATTTTTGTAGGTTGCGGGAACAGGAAAACGATGCCCATCAAAAGACTGATTTTTAGCTTTCAACACGATTCATGTTTTTACTCCTGAACATATAAAGCTACAATTTGGAAGGACACGTTCATTTGATTGGAAATTGATATTCACAAGGGGTTGACGAAAATGCGAATAAATCCTTAACTGTCTAAATTGTGAAAATAAACATAATGTTATTCCTGTTGGCTGATTTAATTTGGAGACGTTTCTGAAACTCGTTTTGTCTGAAAGAGGCTTATTCCCAGCCTTGCCATCATATGCATCACTCAGCCAATCGGAAAAATCTTACAGTCTGTTGCAGCCTGGTGACAATGCACGACCATACGTGCCTTTTCACTAGCATTTGCTCAAAATATTTAGACATTTTGCCTCTAGGGTCAGTATGGGTTACCGGTATCTAAACATGAGATGAATATCTAGGCAGATGCTGGAAAACACCTGAAATATGGCATGCATTTCCTGATGTGGTCTGAACATGCCATAAGCTGTTGATGCGGGGTCATCAAATATGTCCAAAGTGTAGACGTCGCTCAATGGGAAGATGAAAACATCTCCTGCAGCGAAAGTGCACTGTGTTAGTTGTAGTTTTACTCATATCAGCTATATTGCTCAAATGAAGAGACAAAAGTATTAATCCTGATTATCCTGTCCTTTTCAAGAATTCATTTTAATAGCGTTGTTTTGAAGGTGACAAAAAATAGGAAGACACATCTTTCCTCTACGGGCCGATAAAATGTGGCTGACATTGTGTTTATGATGTTCATGTCTGCTCATAACGATGCAAGTTTGTGGACTTGCTAGCCCACTATCGCATCGTCCTTATACGTTGTGCGGTTTATCAAAACTCAATATGCACACCTTGTCAGACAATTTGGATTTCTCAGTCAGTCTTGAAGGTCTTTCATTACTTAGTACACAATCCTTACACAGCATGTGCCATTCCATTCGTACAGGTGCACAGCGCGTGCTACCCATGTCGCGCTTTCTATCCAAACATTGTTTTGGTTTGGGAAGCAACTCCAATCGAGTCTCTGTATTGAGTTACCCGATTATATTTCACCTTTTCAGTCCCAGGGATTAGCAGGGGAATCTAGTCCTATTTTCGGATATGATTAGAGACAAACAGAGCGTGCAATCGATTTTACTTGCAAGCCAAATCTATCTGTAAAAATTCGATTTCGTTGATTCTTTTATAGATTGTAATTGGAACGGAAACGAGATCACACACCTCGTGAAACAAAATGATACGGCCAACATAAAGATGGACAGACGCCAACCTGTGACAAAATAAACCCGCTGTTGGAGACAAGACAGACGAATTGCCATCTCGTACTTTATCAGATTTACAAACATAACTTACACTTCTGGCGGGTTAATCTACGCGTTTAATTTTAAAACTCTCTCAACAAGATGTTCCATATTTTGATACGTCGGTAATCAAAACCAACATAGACATGTGGCGTTCAAGATTAAATGGGTTAAAGTAGGCGATGGAAGTGACTGCAGAATATTCGGGTAATTGGCTTGTCAATCTCAATTTAGTGAGTTTTATTGCTTGTGTGTCAGGTATATTGGATCATATTGACATGGTATAAAGCTATTTGCCTGAATCGGGTTTGGAATGTTGGCCGGAAAATGGAACGAGGATAAAGGGTCAAACTGAATTAGAAAAAGCGAAAAGCTGAGCACCGTGTTGGAATGGGACTTCAACATTGCTCAGTTCAGATGATGGGGAAGCGTAAACATTCAGGAAGTATATCAGAGTTCATCAAGGTGATGCTTTACTCTAATTAAAATGTCTCTTGTGGATGAGAAAAACAAGAAAACACCACATTGAACAAGGTGATAACACCCGCAAGACATGTTGGCGATATGTAAGATGTTTGTGGAATCTTTGTCCTGTTAAGTTGACCTCACATCAAACGGACAGCTCAATATGTTATTGCTCAAAACAACAGTAGTTCATCAGTCATCAGTGTAGACGCTGATATTGCTGGCTTTGCCAGACAGCATTTCGTAATTCAATAACTGCCTTGCTTACTTCATCAATTGTGACGAATTTAGAAGCACGCTAGGTCAATAAACATCTTGGTATCATCGAGAGATGCAACGAGTGTTTAGCGCATAACTTGAATCTGTAGCGACGTCTCAATCGGAAGGGTCATATTCCTTAAAGATGCCAGCTGCGCACGTTCACCTCGCATATTTATTCGGCCCAAAATATTTTTGTGCTTACAAATCAATCAAAGTCCAAAATTGTTTTAATTGAAGATGATATTGTTGCCTATCGTGAGAGTAAATTCAGTGTTGCACATTCTTACCACTGGTGCACGGGAAAAATTCACGTCAGTCATACCGTAATGTGTACGGTTAATAGTCTGCTCAGTGATTTTCTTCGGGGATTGTTTTTTTCAAATTATATTTTTAGTCGTCCATTTATACAGCTTGTTCACTATAGTGCTTTAAAGACCGAAAGAGCTGAAACCTTTTTTTGTCAGAAAATTTTAAATATATTATGGTTTGTTGTTTAAGTGGCATAAAATATTAAAAACGTAGCATCTTGTTTCCTGTTTTTGTTCTTAGCTACTGTTGTGAGGTTTTTAACTCGACGGTTCATCTGGGAATATGACCCGACATTAGGTAAGTCGGACTGCATGCCAGTTTGAGTTGAATTTTTTAGCATCGAAAAAAGAATGCAAACATGCCTTTATCCTTTTTATCTTCTTATGTTTGAAAAAAAAACAAGAGCAATGAAACTGTCGCTTGTTCAGATATCACGCTTAGCAGGCAGGTTTTTCGAAAGGATGCAGTTGTTATTAACCGCTGCTTAGTACTGAAGATTACGTGTCGCCAGCAGGCTATAGAAAGGTGTCATGTTGCGACAAAACATCAGCCATGTGTCACAGTTGTAATGAATGTCATACTTTTGTTATATGAGCCAAACTCCCAAATTCATAGATGGTATTTGCGTTTTGAATAAAAATGACAGTTCAATTATCTTGCTTAATATGCTACGATTTAGCTGGATAGTTACCTCTAGATTTGATTTGGATGTTATAGAGTTTACATATCGGCATCAGACTATAATTGACGAGGAAACTGCTACAATGGAAATCTTGGATACTGCTGGCCATCAGGTTGGTGTAACTCCGATCAATATGTCCATCACTGTTTTCTTGTAGACTTGTCAGTTTGTTGACTTTGTGTCATTCTTTCCTGCCATGCTTGTTGGACTGTCTTGTACTTTTTACACCTTGCCGGTTTGTCAGTCTGTTTGTCCGATCAGCTCCTTGCCGCCAGGAGTTTTTGTTAACAATCCAGTGGAATTTTCTTCAATCAGTATTTCTCGGTTGGTCCTGCTGTGCCACAAAGGGTGTAAGGGTTTGAGCCAGATCGTGTTTAAATTGACACGCTAAGTTAGCCATCATCTGACTTTGTCGTAGCCTACTAATCCTGACTTTGCATAGGACATTACCCCCGTGGTTTTTAGCTACGAAGGCAGTCATTATACAAGAGCAGCCAGTGGCTGTATTTGCTGCATTAGGTTAGAATAAAAAAGGTCTTAAGACGGCTTTGCTTGGGGGATTACAGTATTCATTCTCTCACTCTTCGGATGAGGAGGGAAAGCACTAAATATTTTGTTTCCCTTTTTAAATAAACAGTAATGCTAGTCACACGCTGCCTTTTTGGTAGTTTGTACCCCGCCCAAAACTACTTCATTCTTCGAAATAGAATATTACAATCTTGTAATACTCCTGTTTAGCTCCTGCTCCCCGTGTCCTCCGGAAAAGCATTGCATTATTAATGTACTCAAAATTCTGTAGGGCCTACCAGTAACTAGGAATAACCGTTTTTGCTGTAACTGATTTGAAGTTTTGTACGGAATGGGACTATGAAAACGAAAAACTTGAATGAAAAACTAAAGTTGTTTAACAAAGTGAAGAACTTACATGTTCCTCATGTATGTCAGACTGTAACTAAAGTAAATGAGTCTGACAGTGTTTATACCTTAACTAGAAACGATAATCCGGTTTCCTAAGACGGAATAGAGCTGGAAAAATAAACATATTGTGTAGGGCAATCAGAGGGGGTTATTTGAAGAACTACAAGTTCCCTGATGTTTCTTGAAAGACGGGTGATGGGGCACTTATGTGTGACGCTGGCCCAATCATGCGGCATTGCTGTCTGTGCCATGCTCTTTTAACACTACCTCTGGTAAAATGGTTAATTAGAATATGATCTTTTTATAATTTGCTCTTGATTTTTTTTAATAATTTATACCATGATCAGTTTATGTATCGCTTTATTCTGACACTCTAACACAGCAATGTACATGTATTATAGTAAGAATTGTGACGTACAAACTGAATTATCCTCGCTATGATAGTCAACAAATGGGGCGATGTGGGTAAGGCAGCATACAAAAGGGTTATGCCAACCGAAGATAATTATCGAATCCATGGGGTGTATTCAATGAATCTTTGTCAGTCTGCTGTCGACCTTGTTGAGCGCCATTTCACAGGTTTATTATTCTGACTCTGTAAGAATATAATCTAGTGGAAACATCAGCTGTGGCTAGGAAATAATGTTTTTCATCACTTTAGATTTTAGTAATTTTAGTAATGAGAAGATTTGGAGAAATGCATGACCTTTACAACAGGTATTACTCTAACATGGCTTGTTTAAATGTAGAATTCTCTGGTATTGGCTTTATTGTATAGTGTCGATTAATTGTGACTAGTCCGTCCATTTTGTACTGTTCACGATTAGAGTGTTGGCCGTAAATGAGACAAAATTCAAAGAAAAGACAGTAATTTTCGGGAATGTGCTTGTAAGATGAGAGACGTGTGCATTATCATGCGCACGGGAAGTGTTTTTAATATAAATGGAGACTTTGCACTGACGATGGTAGTAAACGGGCAAATAAACCTATCGACTTTCGTGGAAGATTATCACTTATGGGTGTAGTCCCCTAATTCAAGCCCCATTGAAAACAGAGTAAAAATAATCGGCATTGTTCGGGTCCAATAACATGCGTACCAACATCCCTGAGGTATCTGAAACACACGTTAAATTATTTAAATTAATTTTCTGTGTGTTTACCGATTACACTTTGAGTTACTCCCACAAACAACCCCCCCGCAAAGTGATTTTCCGAAGTCTACTTGCAGCCATTATTTTCAAGTGACAACCTTCAACTTTCTTGGGCACTTATGGCCATAGTTTTTAGCCATTATGCTGTCAGAGAGAAAGCCCAAAGACTCAGGGATTTACACAATCTTACCATTTTGGGGGCTATACAATCTCCTTCTTTTCAAAAGATACTGTGGGGGCACTTTTAATGCTAATGAGCCGGCCAGAAATTCTTTCTTGAATAAGTAGACTGCACCCTTACGACTTGAAGTAAACCATGACAATCACGAAGAATCTAAATCGGGGTGATTTTGTTCTATCAACAGGAGGATACTATCAACAGAGAAGGTCACATAAGATGGGGTGAAGGCTTTTTACTTATGTATAGCGTCACAGACAGAAAAAGCTATGAAGATATTATCACCATAAAGAACTATCTGGATGAAATTAAAAAAGCAAGAAATGTTTCCATGGTAATTGTTGCTAACAAATGTGATCTTGATCACATGCGCACAGTGTCAACAGATGAGGGCGAACGTCTCTCGCAGGAGTTAGCATGTGCATTCTATGAGTTGTCTGCTTGTCGAGGTGACGACAATATCGAAGAGGCTTTCCATGAACTGTTTCGTGAGGTTCGGAGACGTAAGGCAATGGAAGGTAGTAAGCAGAATCGTCGACGAAGTTCAATTCAGCAAATGAAGCAAGTCCTAAATAAAACTTTCACAAAAATCAACAGTAAACAGTGATTAAATCATTCTGGAATGCACTGAAAATCTTGACAATTGCTAATTTTGACATGCATTAATAGTTATTTCCGTTGCTGCCATGAAGACGTTAGGAATCTTTAACAATGAGCAGTGTTGCTTTCTTGTACTCAATTATGTAACATAGATCTCAGAGATACTTTTTACGCCTACGCATGCCTTGTGTATTGCCCCGTGCTTATATATTTGGAGTAACTTTCTAGGTCTTAAAAGCCTGAATCTAAATTTTAACAATTAAACTGGTCACACTTGTTACAGCTACAACATTATTTACAATTAATGGTTTCAGTGAAGTTCTACTGAATGTGGTAAACTGATTACTATATAGTTTCAGTGATGTAGCTTGCCAGCTTTCAACAGCTCTTGAAATCTATGAAAAAACTACTGTTTAATTGAAATATGTGTGGTAATGCTTTTTGATTAATTTCATGCTTTCTCATGACTGAATTCAAAACAATTGCATTCCTAATTATGGATAATTCTAAAAGGAACATTATGACAAGGCTGAATCTTTTGAAAGGCTGAAAGCCTACTGACCCCCTGCTTGTGTTAATCGCCTTCTGAGCTGATACTGAAAATACTGGAATCTTAAAACTGAACAGAACATGCCATTTGGCGTAAATTGGGTACGTACATTAGGGGGCGGACTTAGATGACGTATTTTCTGGAGGGCGCACTCAATGGGTTTGGCCACAGGGCTCGCGTGTCTCCCCCATACGCTACTGGTAACTCATCATCAGCATGTTCGTTATGACATTGTGTCGACAAATGCCGTTTTTAATGGCTTAGAAAGCCAAATATTCATGATATACCCATATCATATGTCACAGACACGGCAAAATGTCAGTAACGTTACGCCGTTAACTATTTTCTTGTAAATAACGAAATCTTTAATTGAGAAGGATTACCTGTTTAAGTGTTTGAAATATGTAAGATGTTTAATCTTTCTCTGTTGTCAGCTTTCTCTGACATTGTACATAAATGTTTAATATACAAAAATGTAAAACGAAGCTCATGGGTTGTTTATTTTCCTCTAAACTACATTTGTCAGAGTTTCGTTAAGTTTTTATTTTCTTTTATCGCAAAAGATGAACATAAAGGCTCGGGTCGATTTCTTTCTTGCACGTTTATCACATTGCAACATTGTGTAGCCATTAATGTGTTAATTTCGTGGTTTATAGGAGATCGATGCATTTATTTAGCAAATATCGTAATTCTGTGCGAAAGTAGATAAAAAAATTCTGGAGCCCTATCGACGCTTCAAGTAGACAGACGTCGGATCAGATACGCACCTTAAATGAAATGTCTCTCTTCAGGGTCATGTCGGCCAACATGGAAGAAATTACCCTCATGTTATTGGTTAATTAATACGGCAATATATGTTTTCCAAATGTCTTGAAGAAAAGGGTGGTTAGTTTCTTTTTAACCACGTTGCGAAAAACTTAAAGCGAACAACATAATTCAAACTTTTCTGTGTGTGGTTACTGCCGATTGACCACTGTAACAGTGATGCAAAGACTGTATCGCCAAATGGGGGCGCTGTCGTCACTGTGAAAAGGAAAATTATTTTGTACAACGGTTCAGGTGCAGATTTACAACCTTTTTAGCGGCATTCTCGGCAATAGTAGATTTTGTCTGCACTAGGAGAAAAAAAATTCATGGCTAACCCCCATATTATTGAAACAAAAAATGATTTTCTGGCCATAATCTTGAATTTCCAGCGAAAATACTGAGGTGTACATCTCCAGTCTGATTTTGCTTTGTTTTCTCTGTTTTCGTAATCTTGTGAAATTACGACAAAAAAAAAAATGGTATACACCACCTTTAACTTCAGCCTTTTCAGTTATTTTGACATTACTTTTGTGAAAACCAACCTTCAGTCTGTGGCAAAATTTATCCAACTGTCTAAGACAGGTCAGCCAAATCATAGAGCAAGGACAGCACTGTACTTTGATGGTTCCACTGAAACGTTGGAAACTTCCTAGTTGCCTATGTAATGCCGACAAGTGACTACACACGAACCACTTGAGTGGGCGCGGTTTAAATCAAAGTGACGTCACTCTCGTTTCCGCTTCCCTGAACAGAAACTTACACACACTGCGTGCATGCCTGAAGTTGGTCTTCATTCATGTCGTTATGTTCATGAGGTAACCTCAATTTATTTTGTGTGTCATCCTCATCCACCGCGGCGTGTGGACCTGCATGATGGGCACCGAGTGTTGAAAACAATTGAGAATCAAGAGGGGCCGGATTTGTTGGAAGCAGCGGATACACTTCCAGGAACACGTCGGAGGTATGGTTCTGTCCGAATGTTTGAAATAAAACGGAACAGAATACCGTCGTAAGACTGTAGTGTAATTATACGATAGGCCTACTCGTATTTTGTGCTGCATTTACCACGGGTTGACAATTTTGAAGATGCCACATGCCGCACTTCCTTTGCAGGCACTTCATCCAGTCATTACTGCCAGTGTTTTTCTTAAAATTACCAATTTCAAATACATGTAATTAGTTGAAAATGAAGATTAAATTTTTTTGTTTAAATTATGAGATTTATTTTACCTCCCCCTGCCTCTTGTAGATAATCAATTTGTTAGAGCACCTTCCAACCGGCAGTTGTGCCATTCTAATTTGGAATATGGAGGGCCCATCTCCAAAGCCAGCTCTTGAAGCTTTACCCTACCCATTGAACGGAGACCTCCAACGTTAGTCCATGGTTTACTCGAGGTATGGGCAAGAGTCTTGGTCTTTCAAGTATTACCTCGGGTCTTTGGTTTCACTTACAAAGACAAATGGACAAGTTTCAACAACGTTTCGGCTCCAGTACAAAACCCAATTTTATGTCACGCAACGTACCTTCAAATTAACCTTCGCATTTAGTCCCCTATTAAAGATTTTAGGTCTTGTTTGTGATTTTTTTCTCAGATTCCTCTTGAGCAGATTTACATTATGCAAATGTTGATGAAATATACATGTACATGCAGCCTGCAAGGTTTTTATATCTGTTTTTAATACGTTAACAGTGTATTCATTTGAATTGTGTGCAAAAGTTGATGGGATTCTTAAGCCCAGATCTTGGGACCTCAGTAATTTTCAACATTGAGGCTGGTGTAGGACTTGCAAATTCCACCAACCTTACTGTCAAACTGTGTACTTGTAGTTTACATCCTGGAGGTTGGAACATGTATTATAAAGTTAAATACATGTTGTGCACACTGCAGTTGGAAATTGGTTAACACATACCTGCTATAACAAATCACTAGGGATAGCAGACAAATTTATGCATTTTAAACAGGCGAAAACAGGGATAGATTTTTTCAGATTATGGGTGAGATAATTCAAATGCTTTGATCTAAAGTTTTACAAATGCCGATCCGAATCCACCCAAAGCCGACTGAACAAAGTTCGATCCTATCCGAGGCCGAATTTGGACCATGTCAGTTGGAATCGATAGTGCATATCTCTTGAAACTAAAATCTAATGGGCGTCATGGTTTGGGGTCCAATTGCTGGAAGTTACAATTCTTCTGGATTGTGTACAGTGTAAGTTTTATCCACAGCCTTATAATTACTTAAGTTGGTTTGTTGTCACACTCATGGCTTCAGCGTTATACCCTACCTTGCGTATTCAAAGTAGTTTAAATAACAAGGGTGCGAAATGTCAATGTTTACACTACGTCGACACCGCCTGTTCAGTATGGACAACAAGCAATATACCAATGATTAATTGCCGTTTTTTAATCTTATCGTAATTACAGTCAGTCAGGAGAACATAAGAGACAGTCCCTGTCTATTGGAACTGACGCCTCATTCTCATGTGTTCAGTACATTTGTAATATTTGAAATTGTCTGAATTATTTCACAGTTTATCATAAGAACGGTCACAGTTTATGAAATGTGAGCTAGTTGCAATTCATTTCCAATGAGAAATAATTTCAAATGGCATGTGGTGGATCTTTTTTAAGGAAACATGCATGTAGCACGTGACTTACTTGACTTCAAAGGAATTTCTGTTCATAGTGCTCAATCTCATTTTCAACGGACAGAATTAAAGAAACAGTCACATATGGCTCCGTCATTCTCGCCCTCTGTAGCTTTGTTGTAAAGTTCCCCGATTTATGCATTGGCCAACCATTTCTTATACATGCCAGTGTTGGCATGACAAATGGCTGGCACGAACCCACTCTCACCATGCCAATATTTACTCACCTAAATTAAATTTGCAACAGAATCGAAAGGAGAGGAGCGACAGAACGTGGTGCAAACAACACCGCTTCAGCATAAAACAAAGTGAAATATTAGAAATAGATGAGTGCAGAAAAGAATTCCATGGTTGGCAATACACTGAAGACAGATGAATCCAGCTTTTTCCTCCGGTTTTTTTTCTCTCGAGTATTCTCCATTTCACATACTTGATAGACCGAAGGCAAACATTAAGCTAATCAGTAATCTGTCTGAGACAAGAATACTCGATATTGTACGCCACTCTTAACAGTGCATGGATATTATATTCAATTTTCGTTTATCATGCTCAGTTTTTTTGATAAAACAATGACGATGAACATTGTACAGGTTTAATCGTTTTATATCTGCATTTGTCGTGGCAAAATATGGCTGGTCTTTGCTCACTTCTACAAATGACATCTTCTGATCCTTACAGAGTCGCCTTGCATGAAATCTTGGATTTTTGTTTTATGCATTATGTGCCTGTTTCTAGGAAGCAAAGGAGTCGGGCTCGCTTTGAATCGATCCAGAGCAATTACAATTAAATTAACCACCGCTCCTAACCTTCGGCAATTATTTCTTGAAGTTCTGGAAGCAAGCGGAAATGTGCCGATTCCTCAGATCAACTTTCAAATTTTCATCCTTGTCTCTCGGGATAAGTTCACTGAAGAGCACCTTGGATAATTACACCTGTCTCATCGGCAAAATTCTCGCCTTTGTAAATTTTATTCTCATGCCGTGATTGCTTTGTTCCATTCAGTACTGCTTCTAGTTAATTTCCTCTAAACGTTTGAATCTGACCAAAGGCTTGTATAATTTTTAACTGACTTTGCAAGTCAATTACAGGCCCAACACTCTTGCTACTATGGTTTCATTATCGTATAAACGAAAGCACGTGAGTCATGCGAGAAATTGGTGGATAGTGATTGGAGGAAATATGCAGAATCTCGTCATTGAAAAGTGGACGCGCCGCAGGCCTCAGACCAGGCAATGATGCCAAGCAACGACTAGAGGGAAATCTCAGGAATACTTTGTGGGACAACATTGATGAAAGATACGGTCAAAATAGCGCTTGCTGTGCACCAACCACGACGTCAGATCATTACGTATTCTTTTGAAACATAGGACAATGGGATTAGAGTAAACCAACGGGCGGTGGACGCTGTTTTGCCGGACGGTTTATAGGTGAGGAATTATGTTGAATAAAGTTTCTTCCGATCCAAATCACCACTGCTTATATCGTTGCCTATAATCTATTGTGGTCTTTGGAAATTATTAAGAAATGTTGACAAGTATGCGCAATATTATGGAAGCCATTTAAAAAGACAACTTTGTTGACAAATTTGTTTCCTTAGAAAACATACCTGCCTGTCCATTTTCAAATTATTTTTCATTGTGAAACTAATTTATTTGGACCACAGTAGTAGAAATTGCAAATATTATGTTGACTGGAAACAATCATTATCAGATTTAGATTTCTTGATTATGGTGGGTGTGATCAAACAGATGATACATGTATGTCTTAAGTGTGCTACGCTAAGGGGCAATGAAAGCTCTGTATGCTTCTCTCGATTTGGTCTCAGGAAAACGTAGAAATTAGATCAAGATGATGTTTGCTCTATCATCAATACTCACATTTATATTATTTACATGTACAGTTGGACATTTTCCAATGAACAAACCAACTGGGTGATATATTGATATTTGAATTTTTTTTTTTTAAGTTTATAGATGTGATCAACTCGGTAATGAATCGAACGATCGAGGAATCGAAGGTGAACGTCAAGCAAGAATTGACTTGGGAGGGAACAATACTTTAAGTTTAGGATAATTAGACTGACGGACGAATAACAAAGGGCAGACATTACCAAGTAAAACCGTGTGTTTTAATCACTTGTTTTTATCACTGCAACACTGGCTGTAATACTGATTTTACCTGTTTCTACTCATTTTGCAACTTTCTCCATGCCCATTAGCGAAGTGCGATTGCGCTTAGATCACTTACACTGCAGCGTCAAGCGGCAAAATGTCGTGCAATGCGCGTTTGAATGTTGTCTGTGTCGTGTCACTGATGTTGAGTATTACTGTTTAAAATCTGTAAATATTTCTTGGAAAGTGTCTTGCCAAACAGCTTTCATTTCGATGAATTCTGGAGAGAATATTATTTGTTTTGATTTGTTTTGTGGCTATTCTGGGATAATCTATTGTGTGTTGATGCATTGTTTCTCTCATGCGTCATCAATTTGCGCATTAGTCGAGTCAACAACAGCAGTGCAAACGTCTTTACCATTGGTTACATCTTCTTCAATCACCACCGAACAAAGAGCTACGACTTCTCAGTCATCAACTCAGCCCCCCACAACTGTGATAACAAGTACAGCGCTACCAACTTCCTCTCCTTTGACTGACGCGCAAACAACCGATGGAGTTTCAACAAGTCTACGAGCAACTGAAGTTACATCCGGGTTTCCTGCACCAACGGAACAGCTTTCGAGCGCTACACTACCCCTGACTAAATTATTAAACTATTCGCTACCCTCAACGTCTCCAGCAACCGTTGCACCTTCGGAATCTCTGACCACAACCAAGTGTGAGAAGAAAACTGTTAATTACAATCAATTTCTAGAAAACATTCAGATGTCTGAGTGAAAACCTGAGATGGTCGAAACGATACACAAGTCACTAGTGTAAGATTTATTTCTAGAATCTTCAGATTAATGTTTCCAAGATTCATGTTTACGCCTTTCAGATTTTCCAACAACAAGGCAACCTGCATCGCGCTGCAATTTGGACCATATCGAGGTAAATTCACAAGAAGCGGTTACACGTATGGTGAAAGAAGATCTGTAATAACATGCTCTCTTAAAGTTACATGCATGTTGCCTTAGCGATCATTTTTTAATTATAGTTTCATCCAGAATGAGCCAGTTCGCTATTAAAACAGCGCTTCTAACTCAGGCGATCGATGCCAGCCTATAATCAGCGCGGCCTTTGGCAGACTCGAGTGCGCGTTTTGTTCCCGAATGACCTTGTTTTTTGAAACAACGAATTGGCTCAAAAAGTCGCGAAAGTTAAACCCCCTTCTCCATAGATTATTGGCCCTCATAGTTATATTTTGTAAAAATTTAAATATCATTTCGTTGTTGAATTGGAAAATATTTCTTGTAATGAACAGGCGGAAATGACCTCGAAGTTAGTATGAATGTAAACGCAACTGCTCTTCCTGCATTTAATAGTTTTTTCTTTCTAAGTAAAACTAGGATTTCTTCTCTCCTCAGTTCGAGTGTTTACCAGACAGTACTACAGTCGATGATGTCAAGATTCACTCCTCTGAAGAACAATTGCTACTTACTGATCTGCTGGCACTAATGACGTGGTTGGCGGACCATGACGTCATTCCAAACAGTTCTACAAATGCTACAGGCTATGTTGAAGTACGTTCTTTCCAATGACATGAAAACATGGCGGCAGCAACCACAGAAACGATTAATTTCAGTAAAACTATCAAGAGCAAAAGATAGGGATTAAAACCTTTTTTTTTCCTTTTTAGTCCTACATGGAGACGGTCGATAACTTGTTAGATGACCGATTTGTGAATACGTGGAACCGACCTAACGCAGTAAGTGAAGTATTTCATTGACTTACAGCGTATCCTAGTTGCGTTCATCACAGAGCAATAGGGGAATTCTGAACACGTTCAACCGTGAACATCATTTTACTTGCATGAAATTGAAGTGCACTTTACTGTTTGTCGACTAACCATATTAAATCTGCCGTTGTTATACAAGTGTTCATTTTGGGTACCTTTAATAGCTTTAGCGGCTGAAGCATCAAGATCTTTCCTGCAGGTCTAAACCAATTACCAATTAGCAATGGTCTGTTTTTTCCTGTTAGGTACCGATCTTTGCAACCAATCTAGTCATATATTCCCAGAACGTACTAACAAATCTGGCAAGAAGCGCACCCTCCGAGTTTCGTCACGTCAGGAAAGTTCGTAATTTGGGTAAGAAAACAACCTTAACTTTGAACCTCTGTGTTGTTTCTGAAAGCGGATTAGATTGTGCCTCAGCTGAATGCTGTTCTAAGCAACCTTTAAGCTTTTCTCTTTTTTGTGAAGCAGTAAATTTGATTGATTTGTACATTGTTTACAGAATTTGAAGTCTTGAAGTCAACTAATGTAAGTGAATATTGTTTCAAGTCACAGTTTAATGAAAAAAATCCAAGCACGACAATAACTGTCAAGAAAGAAACAATCGACAGCTTGAATGTCACCGGTAAGTGGGAAATGGAAAACGTTAATTGAATAATGTTTGATCACTGTATGGATGAAATGTTTGTCTATATATCTGTAAGAGATTTGTTGTTTTAATTATAATTTGTAGATTTTGATGTATAAAAAGAAATGAACGATCCCTTTTATCAATTATTTTTGTAGAAGATCGACTGTGAACATCATGAAATTTGTTTAAATTAAAAATTCCCCTCAGCTCTATATTAATTCGTGAACCAACATCTAAAAATTGTCCAAATTGACTGGGGTATTTCAAATACATTGAAGAACGCTGAACCTCTTTAAGTATGAATTATATATTTCACAGAAAATAATGACCTTGCCTTCACAACGTTGATAGCAAGGAAAGGAAACCTCATCCACGAAAGGTAACCATGTCAGCTTATATCCTTAAAAGAAGGAGAACTAGAAAAACTATAACAGATACTAAAATTTTGTAATTTATATTTTACGCGTAGAATGACAGTAGAAAAGAGATTTCCTCCTGATTTTTGACGATTTTAAAATTGTTCTCTTCTGGGAATGTCATAAGATTGGTGAGCAGTTTGTTTTGCTAATTTCTGTCTTGATATTTGAACTTACTAATCGTACAGATATTCAATGAAGGAACCTGCAAGTCAAGTCATTGTTCATTCACTTCAAGTTGATGGAGAAATTGTTTCCGTTCCGGTCACATTACAAATGAAGCTTCTGCAGGTATTCGTTAGTTTGTTAGATTTAAAATTTATTTATTTGAAATTATACCACAAATACGAAACCTGGGTATAGTGGGACTGTTTACAA
Source organism: Acanthaster planci (assembly GCF_054643075.1). Taxonomy (NCBI): domain Eukaryota; kingdom Metazoa; phylum Echinodermata; class Asteroidea; order Valvatida; family Acanthasteridae; genus Acanthaster; species Acanthaster planci. The sequence goes on from NC_141796.1 coordinate 11,732,476, forward strand.
ATGTATACGTCATGAAACGATTACATGCATAATTAACACGATTGATACGTTACTGAAGTTGTACTATTCTCTACTGAAATATCATACTTAACACAAGTACGTCACAAGTAAAAACCAATGATATAAAAGCTTCCCATAACATATCACATGTCGCAAGTACTATTATAACAACGAATTGCTCACCAATCCATTACTTCAGGTATGAGATATAAGTTCTTCCAAAAATGCAGTGTCTACATATAATAAGGGAAGAGGAATAAAGATTAGATTACCGCGGGGTAATAGCAAATTTAGCAAATTTATCTTTGAAATTTTGCTGCCGACAACATTTACTGAAACCAACCATGAATTTAATGATCTTGTGCTGGAACAGTATACCAACATCACTTTGAAAAAGAGTTATTTACCTCTGGCGAGACGTACAAGATTTGGCAGAAAAGGAGTTCGAATTTGTTTAGAAATTTTCCTCGGATGTTTTCTTGTAATGTTTATGTTTTGTGCACAATAAAACAGACAGTTTCTTGTTTTCTAAATTAGGAACGAAAATCCAACGAGGAACCTTTGTGCGTATTTCTGGATGAAGATAAAAGGTATATGTATTGTCTTCATAATGAAAATGAAATTCTAGACGTACCGGCAGTAGAACTTTGTCAAACATCAATCACCTTTACTCCATGGACAGTGGTTTGGTCGTATTGTTAACAATGAAGAATCTGATTTCCTGAACAGAGCTTTGTTAGAGTTCGTTTTTTCATTGCTTCAGCACTGTTCAATGGAACACTCTTGGATGTTTTGCCGACAAGACCAAAGACACGCGGTTTTCCATCATTTGCCAGTGTAATCACACAACGAGCTTCGCAGTACTCATGCAACTTCGGGATTTCAAGGTGGCTGCATGTTTTTCTCGTTTTATTGTCTGTGATGGGATTTCATTGCCTTAGGAAGGCACCTTTACCACCCAAAAAAATTTACTTGATTTCAAATGCTAATATTCACAGATTTCGGATGGGGACGCAAAAGCCTTGGAAATTCTAACTTATCTTCTATGTGGCCTATCAATCATGGGTCTTATGACCACACTTGCGGTGTTCATGGCTTTGAGGTAAGTTAATTAACAGGCCATTCTTTGAGGTTATTGTGACACAAATATAATGTGGAGAGATGTTCCATATTTGCTTAGCTTTCAAACTCACTCATTATCTGATTTCAGTCAATGCTGTCGTGTTATTTATTGATAGGTCTTTGCTGAAATCAGATCGTGTCACCATCCACACAAACCTTTCGGTTGCACTAATTTTGGCTCACTTTCTTCTGCTAGTGTCTAATACAGCTTCAAAACACGAGGTGAGTGGTTATAGTAAGTGTCTCAGTTCGTTCAAGATTGTAATGGCGAATGGAAAGAACCGCATATCGTAATAAGTGCGTATGACCTTAGGTAGCATCGACCAAACCAAACTAACATCATCTTTTCACAGGAAAGATGTTATCATAGGACTTATTTGAAATTCTTTTTAGGTGTCATTGATGTCAAAAACATTCCATGGCAACAAAAATTACTGCTGATTTTAGGAGATTTATTATTATTATTTTTACCCCCACAGATTGCTTGCCGCATCGTCACCCTCTTGATGCATTATTTCTTCCTGGCTGTGTTTTGCTGGATGCTTGTTGAGGGCGTTCATCTTTATTTTCAGATTGTGCGCGTTTTCTCCAGTGGAATGGACAGAAGAAAGCCATATATGGTAATTGGATGGGGTAAGATAATCTGGAAGGTTTCTTGGTTTATTGTATTTCCGAATTTCCATAATTAATTTCATGAAATATACCTTGATCCAACTAACAGAAGAACATGTATTAAAAACCCAGAACGTTCACCCCGAGTGGGTTGTTTTAAGTTTTGGGTCAGATTTGCACAATTGCGTTATATGAGTGACTTGTTTTTCTGTTCAGGTACACCTTGCGTGATTGTTATCATTACTGCAGCATCCCGGTGGGACGATTACATCAATCCAGACAGGTATTCTGCTAATTTTGTGATTTTATGAGTAAACGGGCTTAACAATTTAACGTACGTTTTAAGCTTACTTATTTATCATGTCTATATGTCTTGTTTGGATTCAGCTGTTGGTTATCGACAGAGAACAATGTTATTTGGGCATTCGTTGGACCTGCTTTGGCCATCATTTTGGTAAGGATGTATCTCAACTCTTTTGTTAGCAAAGTTAAAACTGAATTTGAAGTTTTTGATTATCGCAACCTTGTTAGACTGGGGATATCTACCGTGATGTCTTAGCATAGTTGGTCGTAGGGATGTTATATGTAAAATTAATGTCGAACACCTGAGTTTATTAGAACGGCCATGATTAGAGTACCTGCGATTGTGATCCATATTTTTTTTTAAACATGCATTTTGATCATGCAAAAAGAGACTTGACTTTTTTTATACTGGTTACAGGTAAATGCAGTGGTTCTTGGACTGGTTGTACGCATTATTGTCACCTCAGCTGCGGCCAACAAGGACAAGGAATATGATCACATCAAGTATTTCATTCGTAGATTCTCTCTTTTGAATTATTTACCCAGTTTAGCTATTCTTGTATAGCCATTCAGTACTGAAAACTGACACGAAAAGCCAATTATTCAAACAAGTTAGCTCTTTGTTTTTCAAACTGTCTAATTGGTCAATTTAGCTTTTCGGGTATGGCTTATTATGTATTTCCAAGCCACTCGTTTGTTGGTGTGTAAGTTACTGATCATTTTGTGTTGCAGAGCAGGGGTGAAAGGATCGTTGTTTCTTTTACCCATTCTTGGTTTGACGTGGGTTTTTGGTGTGCTACCAGTGAGTCCGAGCACTATCGTCTTTCAATACCTCTTCGTTATCTTCAACGCCTTGCAGGTAAAAAAGGTCTCGTTTGAAATTAAAATCCTTTATACTTGGGAATATAGAGCATGGATGTTTGTTGAAACAAAATCATTTTCAGCCTTTGACAGGGTCGAAGGAAGCACTTTTTATTTCATTTATTAGGTTTGCCTTTGTATGGTCCAAATTTACCTTTTCTTTGATTTTACATTCAAGTGTATATGGGTAATTTCAGAAATTAGGGGTCCCTATTTTACGTGTCCCTGTCTCATCTTATATATGATTTTGTAAGTTCAGAGCACATTTCTAATTTGCAAGACGGATTAATGAAAATTACATGCCAAACAAAGAGTACTATTTTGAAATCAATTCTGATAATATTTCCATACTTCTCTGGAATAGTTTACTTGAAGATTTTGCAAAATAACAATTTTGCTTACAGAATCGCCCCCGTAACTTAAGACGATCGCCGATTGCGGTTCTTTCAAATGACTGCCTGAAATTATTATGAGGCTGGACACTTTTCCATATAGCTTTCGATGAAAGTACGTTTCGAGGCGCCAGGGACCTTGGACTATTTCTGCTTGTGGAACCTGTCAATCAGCTGTAATTAATATCCATGTTAAAATTTCTTTCTTTGCAGGGGGTATTCATATTCCTGATATACTGCGCCTTTAATGCTGAGGTAACATCAACAATTTGCACGAGAAACTAAGATCGAAATTTTTATTTCTTTATCTTTTAATTGTAGATTTTTCATGTTATTATTGATACACAGAAAGTCTTTGAGTATTTTCAATTAATTATAATTTCGTAATGGACCCTAACAGCGAGAATGTTCTCTTATGAGAACTTAATCATGTCCACAATTAAAAACAGGTTCGAAATGCAGTTCAGCGAAGCAGAGAAAAGCGCGCCCTCACACGTGGAGACGGCATCTCAAAGGGTTCTACTGCAGAGAACTACGGCTATCCGTTGGTACGTTGACTGAAAACTTGCAAAAACAAATTGTTTATTTGGTTGCGCCTGAAAATTCAGTTTCCAATGACCTGTAAAAGCTTTGTTTGGACTTCAACATACCAAATTTGTCTCTGCAAATGAAATGCGTGCTTTGTTGTCTTTATCTTTCAGAAAGGCGCTTGGGGGAAGAAGACCCGTGTAAATGTGTCATCTACTTGCTCTACATCAGAACCACAAGGACAACAACTAGCCACACTCAAGATACAAACCAAAACGACAACTCATACAACTACACGTAAGGAGCAATGTCCCTCAGCACAATACCCTTGGCATAAACTAAACAGCGATTATTGGAAGAAGAATCTGACCTCGTGAAGAAATTTTCGTGTCTTTTCTTTTCTCCAGATATGGTTGTAACACAGTCATCTGATGGACCCTACCTTGCGCCACCGAACATAAGATTCGCTGCCTGGAAGCTAGATGAAGAACAATAAAGACATCAGCATATCGGTGAAAAACAAATCTGATTGACTTGATAACATTTCACAATCCGCCCCGAGCTGAAGTGCACCCCCAGTCGGCAAAAGAAAGACAGGTAGTTACAAGCGGGTTCTTGCGCGCGTTCTAGGTGTGTGCAAAGACCATACATACCGGAAAAAATTAGTTACGCGTACTCAGCGCGCTCCGCGTCAAACGCGTATATACTTGCGCGCCTCATGGCGTTCCTATGCGGTGATTACCAAAAAGCCATCTTTTGTTCCGCTCGGATCGGATATTGCACAACCAAAGTTTGCAACGCGTTGGCCATCACAATGCGCAAAATCTGTCGACCGAATGCATCTTTGGAAAGGGTTGGCAGATTTCGCGCGTTGTGATTGGTCAACGCGTTGCAAACCTTTGGTGGCGCACTATTTTGAATCGCTTGTATTATTAGGACGTCATCTGTCTGCTCTGTCGTAACAGAACAGTTAAAGCAGTTACCAAAATTTTAAACCCCAAATCACTCACGTAAATATTGTTTAATGACTGAGAAATGAGAAGAAATTTTCAAATTTTGAAGCATCAGTAATTTTAAACTGATTTGTAATTGTACAGTTGAACGTGAACTGACTTTATAGCTATTTAGAGAGAAAATTGATCGAGGTATGTTTGTGGGATAAATTGAAGGCAAGTCTTTGTTATCGGGCACAAAATATTCTCATTACACTACACATGATCCCAAAATAATCAAGATAACCGATGATTTAAACGGTATACCACCAAAAGAGACGTGATATGTGATTCGGCGTACTGTGATTGTAGCAAGGCCATATTTTTTTATCATATAGCAGACAAAGCGTTGCCATTGGAGAACCAAAATTTAAATAACGCTTTGCTAACAGGAAGTTATAGCCTCGCGGTCACTGTCTTGCATAATGTAGCCAATAGATAGACGTATTTACAGCGTCCCCAATCAGTCGTATTCCTGAACGTACAGTTTAAATTTGAAACCCGTAATGGGATGGTACCAGGTGATATGGGGGGGGGTACGGGTCGGAATGAAATCGTAGAATATAGTCTGGTTCTTTAAGTTTAACGTTTGAAATAAATACACAACGTTGGGAATACTACTGAAATTGGGGACTCCGCGAATACGGTACATTATGGGCGACAAGCGAACTTATCGCTTGAAGAGTACACACGTAAATCATGGCGCCGCTTGGAGGCGCTATACCATGCAACAGTGAGCGAATAATGTAGATTGAGCACACAGGTATCTGTTGATTGAATAGAGTTACTCAGGCATAACGGCATGTGCGGCCAGCCCAAGTGCGCTGACAACGAAGTCTCAGTCTACTAGGCATTTATAAGTAAAATCTGGTACACTGAGTTATCTTATCCCAGATAACCAAAATTTAAATTACCCAGACTAAAGATATTGTTGCTATACCTGGTTCTCGGCAGCAGATTATTTTGTCGGCACTCTTTGCAGGCCGGTACAATTTATAATTATTGTAGACTAATAACCGATATGAATTGTGTGTATAATTCTAATTTATTTTACGGGTTTTGCCCTTACCCAACATTAAAAACCCATGATATAAATTAACATCTCCCCAACGCAAAGTACATTTTGTAAATAGTTTGCAGTACCCCTGCTACACCGCCTCAGACCTGCTTGTTGACCCCAGCAAGCTCGTTGGTCGAGTGGTTATAAGACGTCTGCATTGGGTTCGAGTCCCAACCGAGTCACACTCCCATCTGTTATTGGCGTGTCTTTTACTTTGTTCCAAACAGTGATGGTCCTGTGTCTAATCCCAGCTGTGCGGCAAGGGTAGTTTCACTGCTCGATGAGAGTTATTTCATCACGCAATGAGAGTTGCATCACCACTGTGCTATGGGTGTTGTTTCACTGTGCAGACCGCGAATTTGTGTGAAACATCGCATGGGCGCCTTTATGTTGGACTGCTCCTGCGCAGTGAATGATAACTTACACAGGCGCTGGAGCCGCACACACTGTGCCTGCGCGTATGCGTTAACGTTCACACTTGAATGGCGTTATATGTCTGTGCTTGGATTTCACTGCTCGACGAGGGTTGTTCCACCACGCAGTGAAAGTTGTTTGGCTACGCGGTGAGTGTTGTTTCCTGATCTGATGGTAGGCTTCAATGTTTGTGCTTTTTCAAAGTTGGGAATGATCACAAGAGGTCCAAGTCTATTTTAAAGCCTAAAAGTTGACCTCTGACAATTACCGTGTCTGGAATCCGTGGAAAATAGGCGAGAAAAAAATTATTAAAATTTTTATTGTAGAACATGGAATTTTTTTCTTTCATTCACTTCTTTAAAAATCACCTCAGAAATTGTTTTGTAAAACATTTTACTAGCATATTAGACAAACTGAAAAGTTGGTTGACCTTAAGAGAAATATCGTCAGAAATTGACATCACATTTCCGTAAATCTCAACTACATCACAATCTGGTGACTCAGTGTATTTCCAGTCACACACATTAAATGTAACGAAACTATTTTGTGGACTGAAGAAAAGAGGTAAATTTTTAGATTCATATGGCACTGCCTACCCCGATTCTTTATATTTTTTTCTTTCTCTCTATAAAAATATTGAAAAATAAATTGCCCCAGTGCCCATAGCTTTACATTTCCATTAAAACAACGAGGTCATACAATCTTCCTGGGCATCACCAGATGGGGCAATTTCTCTTGGAGTTTGCGCTATGAGCCCGTATTATAAGTGCTGTGCAACTTTTACTGCGCCACTGCTAAACAACTCTCACCGCTCAGTGAAACAGTCGCGCAGTGGCGAACAACTCCAGGCTCACCGGGCAGTGTAATGTGGCGTGAATAGAACACCATATCTGCATGTCACCATATCGTTGGATTTCTACGCGCGAGGTCATTAATATTTTGTGATCCCACATGGTTTTTACAATAAAACATGTCATAATCAGGAGGGATCATAGAAATATTCCTATGAATCCCGAATTTGCGACTGACAGTCGCTAGTTCAGGGCGTTTCTTTCACAAAAAGCCCCAAATTGCCGACCTATTTTGGACAGAGGCGGGCGGCTACATTCAGAGCTGAGCGCATAGTTTTACAACTATTTTCGGATACCTTCGGGGAAAGGCGAATAAAAAAAATCGTGGCTAACCCCCTGTAAAATTGAAACGAAAAGTGATCTTATGGCCCTGATCTTGAATTTCCGGTAAAAAGAAACAGGGGCAAACCTTTTCCCGAGAGTCGACAGGCGGCGCACTTTCGGTCTGATTTTGTTTTATATGGGCGCGGACTTGGTGGGTGTAGTTCAACCATACTAGGGCATACCGTGTCAGGCTGCATATAGATGTCGCGGGGATAACAAGTCAACGTGCCGGGATGCTGTCCATCACACAAGTACACAGTCTGCAATTACCTAGTCATCAGCCCACTGGTCCGGTCCACATCTGAGCGGGAGTATAGAGTCAGCCTGCACATTCCGCAGCATTTACGACCGGGGGCGATTGCGACCACAACCACATTTTTATCCGTAGTCAGTGGAGGAGCATATTGGCTGGTAGCCCGTACTTCGGCCGTTATTCCTCCTGCGGCCCCATCACACCACAGGAGTCAGCACGAAGTGGTCGGCTCAATCAGTTAAGGTTCTGGTGAGTATTAGTCCTAAGTCAAGTGATGTGTAATGCACCAATTACATGTACATGTATATGGGTACAGGTAATACAGCAGGAGGGGCATTTCTTCCTTGTGGTCCTGTCGCTTCTCTATCGTTTACACAACCTATGTGGAAGACTTAAATCGGCTATAACTGTTGAACCGCGACCCCAATGGGAACCAAATTTATACGAATGGAGGGGTGTCTGCTTGTGATCGTTTACATTGATGTATGACGTCTCAAGTTTATTTGTTCAGTTGTTGTAAGAGATTATCATGTGCCCAGGTTCATGTAGAAAATATAAAGTGTGTACAAAAGGCATGGGGATTTGCCCCCAAAGACAAAGTACCCTTCGGGAAAAGTCCCTTTTTGACCTATCAGAAAATGATCAGTAGCCTGTAGTACGTGTAAAACGCATGTTCTGCATAACCCTTGTGGCCTAAATTACCTCTAAAGTTAGGGTTAAGGGGTAAAAGTTAAAGTTAAGGGGTTAGGGTTTTTCCGATAGTGTGCTCCTCCTTTCTTACTGTTGGAGGGGCGCTATCTGGTGGGGGGTGCGCATGAGCAGACACACCAGAACACCCTGGGCTCGGATCTCTGCTGGTGTTATTGCTCTATTTACATACATACATACATACATGTACATGCAAGTAATGTACACTTATGCGAAACCAGTGACTTCCTTCAATCAAATGATCTAAACTACATAACCCACATGATTACTCCACCATAGATCCTACTCAAAGTTTTGGTCTCGGCACCATGGACGCCGATACCGATATATGTATATACATGTGTATGCAAACCAGACTTGTCTGAGCACACTGCTATGAGGCCGCCATTATTTTACCGCTCGAAAGTAACAAAACCATTTGCCCAATTTACCCATAAAATAATGTATTTACACCCTTCCCACGATATCTAACAATTTCTCCACTCCCCTGGAAACCCAATCGATGATTTACAAAAAATTTACAAGCCCAAGAAGAGTGAAATTTACCTATTTAGTTTCAATAGCAGACAGGCCAACAACGGAGGCGACGGCAAACATGAGGAATGCCCCTGCCGCCGCATGATGGCGCTGTTACTACACACCAGCATACTCTCAATTATATGTACAACATGCATGACATCCCTCACATTACCATACATAAAAGACCTGTCAATCATATTCTGCCCGACTCTGCATGTTAGGAATCAAAGAAATACAGGACGTCAATGCGGGGAAATCAGAAGGGGTACGAAGTATCATCCTGGGCGAAGGATTAAAATGTGACCCAATTTTTGGCATGCCGGATGTAGGACACCGTTACTACGGGGCTTGAAGCGAGGCAGTTGCGCCTCGTCCCTACTGTGTGTTGAATCTATATAACCCCACACTAAAGGCCACTTGGGGTGTGAAACGTCCGGGTTGCAGTGCGTCTATAGGGAAAAGACCCGTCAATCACATTCTGCCTCACTCTGGACTACAGGAAACATACGAAATAAAAGACCTGAATATGCAGAAGTGAGAAAAAGGGCACGGATTATCCTGCGGATGAAAGGGTTAAATAAGCCCCACTTCTTTTCTAACCACGACCCAATACGTCGACCAAGGGCCTGTTTCTATGGGACCACACATGTACAAATAGGCCCCGGGTTAGGGTTAGGGTTAGGGTTAGGGTTGTTAGGGTTAGGGTTAGGGTTAGGGTTAGGGTTGTTAGGGTTAGGGTTAGGGTTAGGGTTAGGGTTGTTAGGGT
>NC_141797.1:4128571-4184571 GCF_054643075.1 Acanthaster planci
TTAATCTCTCACAAATCGAAAGACTAGCATGTGCACTTTCAGATGACACCACGATTGTCAGTTCTGAAAGATTTCTTGATTTTTCATCACCGCCTATACGGAGCCTTTTTTGAGTTGGGTTTGAGCACGGGAAGTGCGTGCACCTTAAATTTACGCAAACAAATCGAGCATATCCACACAAACTAGCGCTTTCTTTTCCAGGAAATTAAAGCACATATGGAGATGAATCTTGCACGAATCGAAAGAGGAGCATATGCCCTGTCAGATGACACCACGATTGTCAGATCTAAAAGAATTTTTGATTTTTCAGAATCGCATATACGGGGCCTTCTTTGAGTTGGGATTGAACACGGGAAGTGCGTGCACGTGAGATTTACGCTAAAAATCGAGCATATCCACACAAACTAGCGCTTTCTTTTCCAGATATTTCCCAAACTAAAGCACATATGGAGATGAATCTTGCATAAAGCGAAAGAGGAGCATGTGGCCTTTCAGATGACAGCACGATTGTTAGTTCTGAAAGACTTTTTGATTTTTCAGAATCGCAAATACGGAGCCTTCTTCTCCCGGGCTTGAGCACGGGAAGTGGGAGTACGTGAGATTAACGCAAACAAATCAAGCATTTCTACACAAAGTTGCGCTTTCTTTTCCAGATATTTCCGAAACTAAAGCACATATGGAGATGAATCTCTCATGAATCGAAAGAAGAGCATGTGCCCATTCAGATGAAACCACGATTGTCAGATCTAAAAGAATTTTTGATTTTTCAGAATCGCATATACGGAGCCTTTTTCTCCCTGGCTGAACTGGGAAAGTGGACAGCCTGTCAAATTTACCCCAAAAAAATCAACATTTCCACAGAAACTGTCGATTTCTTTTCCAGATATTTCCGAAACTAAAGCACATATGGAGATAAATGTCTCGCGAATCGAAAGAAAAGCACGTGCCCTTTCAGATGACACCACGATTGTCAGTTCTGAAAGAATTTTTGATTTTTCATCATCGCATATACGGAGCCTTCTTTGAGTTGGGATTGAACACGGGAAGTGCGTGCACCTGAGATTTCCGCTAAAAATCGAACATATTTACACAAACTAGCGTTTTCTTTTCCAGATAGTTCCGAAACTAAAGCACATATGGAGATAAATCTCTCATGAATCGAAAGAAGAGTATGTGCCCATTGAGATGACACCACGATTGTCAGATCTAAAAGAATTTTTGATTTTTCAGAATCGCATATACGGAGCCTTCTTCTCCCCGGCTGAACTGGGATAGTGGACAGCCTGTCAGATTTACCCCCTAAAAAATCAACATTTAAACAGAAACTGTCGATTTCTTTTCCAGATATTTCCGAAACTAATGTAGCGGAAGGGTTTCAGCAACAAATAAGTTTCAGTATTAAGCACGTACACATTTGACTATTGAACTCGTTGGTATAATGGTATTTATATCACGAGAGGGCGCTCCGTTGTTCTAAATTGAGTACCTGGTATCCGTATGTATGTACTATAAATAGACCTTGTATCTGGGAAGACGGTGTGTGACCTCGGGTCAGGGAGAACAATAGAATTGGGGTCTTCCGTTGGAACGTACGTAAAAAGTGGTCGTTTTGGGGAGTTGGGTTGTTGTTACGTGTTGCTAACACTGGAAAACGACATGGCGCCCTGAGTGTCACGAGGGAAGACTCACCACTATATGTTTGCCAGGGGATAATTCTTGAATCAGGGGGGATACTCATCACTTTCACATCATTTATTACCTGTACCTGCTGTGACTGACTGGAAGTCTACTCAAATTTTGGGAGAGCTGGAATAAAATGCCAGAATCATCAAAATCAGACAGCCGTGTCTCAGGGCATCTGTTCGTCTGTCAAGAGACAATTGATACCCCGGCTCTACGCGGAGCCCCCTCAACATACTACAGTTTTTGGTAACACGGATGGGGTGGTGTTGATGCAGGTTGGACGCTGGTGCTGTTGATTTTGACGGGTGATTTTCCAATTGCGGGCCGGGAGACTTCAAGCTGTGCGGTAGTGTGCTACGCCGAGGTACTGCGGCGGTGTACGGGGTTGCCAACCAACAGCCAGGCGGCGTGCGTTGGCCGGGCCGACGCGGGTGTGCTGAGCCAGGCGGAGGTTTGTGAGCTGGACCGGCGTAGAGCGTGCTGTACCTGTCGGCGTGCGGGGCCAAGGACGCGGAGCGGTCCGGTGTGTGGCAACGGAGGACGGAGTTCGTCGAGGATTTCTACCGCCAGGAAGCTGTCCATCTCCAAGACCAAGTGGACTGGACTGGACTTAAGTAGTAGTAAATTGCTTGAAGTTTGGTTCATGTAGCGGGTTGTTGCCCAATTGCTGTACATATACGTGGGATTCCAGTCAGTTGCAGGTAAAACTTGTTGACCTATTAATTGCAGTTGTAATTGTGATTTGGTTTTGTAATTTTGTAAAGTTACTGAGTAACGTTAGTGTACTTGTTGTATGGTGGTGTAATGGCGACCTCGGAGTCTGCTCTGGTCGAGCAGTTAGTTAAAGGGCTAACGGATGCTTTGAAGCAGAGCCGACCCACTGTACAGAGGCCAGTTAAGTTGTCATGTTTTTCCGGTAGGCCAGTAAAACCAGGGGATCCGACAGTCAAAGAATGGCTCGAGGAAGTTGAAATATATTGTCAACAGTGCAAGATACCTGGTTCGGAAAAAGCGCAAATTGTGTTGAACCATCTGAAGAGTACGGCGCGGGATGAGATCAAATGCCATGGAGAGGCAGGGTTAAATTTTGAGTCTCTCAAGAAACTTCTTCATAAGCACTTTGGGGGCTGGGAAACGGTTCAGTCATTGCATAAGGCATTGTATGAGCGTGTACAATTAGAAGATGAAACACTTATGGATTTTTCCAGGGTTCTGATCAGAATGTATGATCGGATACTGGAAGTGGCCTCTGACAGTGAGAAGGTTTCGCTGCAAGGTCTCCGCGACAAAGTTCTAATAGGACAGTTTGTGGCGGGGGCTAAGAGTCAGGGTGTCAGACTTGAGTTAAGGAGATTAGAGTTGTCCAAGTCTCAACAAACATTTCCTGAATTGCGTGATGCTGCGCTGGAGATTTTTCGTGACCTTGAGAGAGCTCCAAAGGCAAAGCGTGCTCAGACAAGGCAAGTCGTCGCAGATTGCGATGAGGAAACACATGATCAGAGATCTGATGTGTTTGTTAATAGTGCAATGGGGAGCAAGGATCCCAAGCATAGTACAGAGTTGCAACAGATGTTGCAACAGCAGCATCAGATTATTAAGTGCCTGCAGGAACAGCAGGCCCAGTTGCAGAAGCAACAGGATCAAGTACTTGATCTTATGAAGCATTTGCTTCGTAGTCAGGAGTCTAAGGTTGTAGACAAGGGTGAAGTTGTGAAACCTTTTGGGAGGAAACAACTTGTTTGTTTCTCGTGCAAGCAACCAGGCCATTTTAAGAGTAGTTGTCCGAACCGAGACAGGAGTGCAAGCACTAGTAATAGTGGCACGCCAAGCCCTAAGGCTACAAACCCGGTTACTGTTCAGTCAGGGGGTGTGCAGCCACAAAGTAGGGGAGAGTTAAACTGACTCCCCTCACCACTGTGGGCCAAGTGGTTGAGGGATTTGAGAAAGAGGCCCCGCCCAAACTTCAGACTGATAAGGGAATGGGTTCCAATGTTAGGTCAGTAGATGAAGTCCTTGATAAACTGGTACGCACCAGTCCAAGGGCGCAGGTAGAATTGGCAGGTGTCCCAGTTAGCGTTGTTCTTGACACTGGGGCGGAAACCTCCCTTATAAGTGCAGCATTTTATAGGAGTAAATTGGCCGCACATGTGACCGGAGTGGAGCCCGTGGGTACCTATTTACGCGTGTTTGGCGTAGGACCTTGTGAGGTACCAGTTGAAGGATATGTCCAGATTCCCCTGAGGGTTTTCAACCAGACGGTTGAGGCACATTTCCTTGTAGTAAAAGAGAGCCCCGAGGTTGGTTTGGGGAGTGGGCGTGGCCCCGTTCTTTTGGGTTGCAATGTTTTGCACCAGTTAAGAAACATGGTGGTAGATCCCTCACACCGAGATGCAGAAGCATGGAATGTGACATTACAGTGGTATAATCTGACTAAAAGGGAGCCGGGTAGGGTTTCGGTAGAGCAAAAGAAGCCTGTAGTTGTCCGTACGGGGCGTTGCACGACATTTATTCCCCCAAGGGAAGTGCGTTCCGTAAAGTGTAATGTGCGTGTACCTTCAAATGTGTGGGAAGGGAAGACTGTGGTGCTAGAGGGAATTCGGGATAGAATTTCGGGAGGGGGAACAGCATCAGCTCAGTTGGATCCAGGGTTAAGCAGTGGCTTAAGGGTCTATGATGCATGTGAAGTTGTGCGTGGGAACAAGGTAAATGTTCTTGTAGCTAATATGGGTGCACAAATGTTAGCTATTCCCCCACATTCTCAGGTGGCATTCCTCAGTGAGGTGTCCCCAGCCGTTCAGGTTGATTGTGATTTGGAGGGTAGTCAAGTGAACGTTTCTGTCAATAGGATAATGTCCCTGTCAGGTGATAGTTATTACGACACGGGTCCGGAGGAGCAGAGTCCTCCAGAGTCAGATTCAGTATTGGGGAGCGATGAACCACAGAAGTCTGAGATACATGTATATAAGGATGGAAGTTATTATCAGTTACCACCAGGAGTGGACTTAGGTTCATGTGATTTGAGTAGTGAAGAGCTAGATCGTGTTGTACATTTGATTCAGAAACACGATGCTGTATTTTCTAAGGATTCACTTGACTTGGGTACATGTGACAAAGTTCCACACAAGATACACACTGTTGATGAGGTGCCAGTGAGTCAACCGTATCGTAGGATACCTCCACAGTATATTGGAGAGGTTAAGGAGTTGCTTCAGAGGTTTTTGGAGCAGGGTATCATCCAGAGGAGTGGCAGTCCATATGCGAGTCCCATTGTTCTCGTTAAGAAACGGGATGGTGCTGTTCGCATATGTGTTGATTATCGGAGGCTAAACGCGAAGACGGTACGCGACGCGTTCCCGCTGCCGCGTATCGATGAATCGTTGGAGGCTCTGCGTGGTGCGCGCTACTTTTCATCTCTCGATCTTGCGCACGGGTATCATCAGGTTGTAATGGATACGGAGTCCATTCCAAAGACTGCTTTTCGTGTTCCTTTTGGGTTATTCGAGTACACCCGGATGCCTTTCGGGCTTGTAAATGCACCGGGCACTTTTCAACGCACAATGGAAATGTGTTTAGGTGATATGAACCTCACCGAGCTTCTTATATATCTGGACGATATCCTTGTATTTTCTGGCGATGTAGAGGAACACATTAGTAGGCTAGGTAAAGTGTTCACCAGAATTGCTGACTTTGGATTGAAGGTAAAAGGGGGGAAGTGTCATTTCTTCCAGTCACAAGTAACTTACTTAGGACATGTTGTGAGTTCTGAAGGCATTTCTGTCGATGCCGACAAGGTCCAAAGGGTCAAAGACTGGCCGGTTCCCACAAGATCTGGGGAGCTGAGGTCGTTCTTAGGATTGGCAGGATATTATAGGAGGTTTATTGCCGGGTTTTCTAAGATTGCAGCACCTCTCCATGAGTTATTGCCCTCATTGGTCAAGGGAAAGCCAGTTGTGAATCAAAAGAAGTTTGAGTGGACAGCGGAGGCCGATGAGGCATTCTGTAGGTTGAAACAGGTGCTCACGGAGGCTCCGGTGCTTAAGTACCCAGATTTCACTAAGCCGTTTGTGCTGGAGGTTGATGCCTCATTGAAAGGCTTAGGGGCATGCCTCGCCCAAGAAGATGAGCAAGGGAGGCGACATCCAGTTGCTTACGCTAGCAGGGGGCTTAGGGGTGCTGAGCGTAATTATCCCGACTATAGTTCGTTTAAACTAGAGTTGTTAGCGTTAAAGTGGGCGATTGTCGATAAATTTCGTGATTACCTTGTGGGGGCGAGATTTACAGTGTTGACAGATCATAACCCTCTTGCACATCTAAAAACTGCAAAGTTAGGGGCGTGTGAGATGAGATGGGTTGCTCAACTTGCTGCATTTAACTTTGGCGTTCAGTTCAGGTCAGGGGTTAGTAATAAGTGTGCAGATGCTCTTAGCCGGTATCCTGGCCATTGTTATTGTTCAGCCAGTGAGGTTGAACAGGTGTTCCAGTCAATGGTACACTCCACTTCAGTTCCACTTCGGGTAGATGTCTCACGGGCTGCCGTTCGTGAGTCAAGTGTGCAGGATCACTCTCCAAGCGGAAACCCGCCGAGTGTGTTTCCATCATGGACTTCAGACCAGTTGTCGGCCTTGCAAAAGGACGATCCGGAGTTAGGAATTAATTGGAGGCGTTGGGAGGCAGGTTGGCGTCCAGGGGAGCCAGTGGCGGATTTGGGTTCTGAGTCACCCGAGTTGAAAGCGTGGGTGTGGCAGTGGCCGCGTTTTGTTGAACGTGACGGGGTTCTCTGCCGTCAGGTCAACGATCCATTGCATGGAGAGTTGTTTCAGATTTTACTGCCGAAATGTCTCATCCCTCGGGTGATGCAGGGTTGTCATGATGGATGGGGACATCAGGGTGTTACCAGGACTTGCTCACTCTTAAGGAGGCGAGTCTATTGGCCCAACATGGCTACCATGGTACGCCGTTATATTAGTCAGTGTAGGCAGTGTATAACCGCGAAGGCCATGGAACCTAAACCCAGGACGCCTATGCGTCACCTACTTGCGTTTAGACCGCTCGAGGTTGTGGCGATTGACTTTGTGAAGCTTGACAAGGGAAAGGGTGGTTATGAAGATGTTCTTGTCATTACAGATGTTTATACCAGATTTGTGCAGGCGGTACCTTGCAAAGATCAACTTGCTGTCACGGTAGCCAAAGCTCTTATACAGCATTGGTTCACTCGTTTCGGGATCCCTAGTAGAATACATAGCGATCAGGGAAGGAATTTCGAAGGGGAAGTAATCCGGGAACTTTGTGCTTTGTATGGGATAACTAAATCTAGAACAACACCCTATCACCCTGAAGGAAATTCACAGGCAGAACGGTTCAATAGAACATTGTTCGGATTAATCAAGTCCCTTAGTGAGCGGGATAGACGCAAGTGGCCTGAGTTCTTGGCTCATTTAGTGTTTGTATATAATGCCACGCCACATTGTGTGACTGGGGAGGCACCGTATACTCTCATGTTTGGAGAGAACCAACTATTCCTTTAGATCAGCTTCTTGGGAAAACTGACAGTGATTGGGGCCAAGACTTTGTAAAAGAGCAGTCACAGTTAATTGATAGAGCTAACGAACTAGTCAGTGATAGAGTAGCTAAGGTTTGTAACCGTAACAAGGCTGCTTACGATGTGAAAGCTACTGCAAAACCTATTGGAACTGGTACACAAGGGTTGTTGAAGAATGTGCATTTCGGGGGCGACACAAATTGGCAAATGCATATGAGAGCACACCCTATGTAGTTGTTGGAGTTAATGACCATGGTGATGTGTATCACATCCGACCATTACTGGGAGGGGAACAAAAGAGTGTTCACAGAAGGTTGTTACGGGTTTGTCCGCCAGAATTTGGGGAGTCAAGCAGTAGTAGTGAAACTGAGTCAGATGACTCTGATTGGGGTTTTATTGAAACCAGTGGTAATGCTGCAGAGCAGACTCCGAGTTCGGGTGCGAAGCTGGTTGACCAACACAAAGTAGGGGAGCCAGCCACGGGGTCTAGTAGGGATGTAAAGCCCTTTTTGGAGATCCAAGCGGAGTACCCGTGGGAAGCATAAGAACCCATTTCATTTGCCAAGGTCAGCGGTGCGCTGAGTATTTAATACCAAGGGTTGGTTGGTAGTTCCCTGTGTATGGCTGAAGGTTGGTTTAAAGGCCGACTGTTGGGAAGGACTGGGGTATCCAGCTTCCTTGCGGGCGCCCCAACTGGATAGCAGCGCAGTGTCTACAGCCACCGTAGTCAGGTTTGTGGTTAATCATTGGGTGTAATCAAGCGGGCAATGTGTGTTGGTGAGTCCCACTACCAATGGAAGTAGTTCACATGTTTGTATTGTTTGGACATAGTTTTGTTAAACGCCTTCGCCACCAGCGTGGATATTTTGATATTGAGTTGTCGAGAGGTACTTATTCGATAAAGTGTCTTGGGGAGGGTGGTCTCACAATTGGCCGTGTGCTAAGAGACCCTCAGCGATATTTGAATCAACTTAGGGAGGCTTCACCTAAGGTGCTTATTCTTGATCTGGGAACCAATGATCTGTGTTCTAGGGAGAATAGTCCGGAGGCGGTACATGTCTCTATGTGTAAATTAGTTAAAGAGTTTTCAAGTTGGGGTATTACGCCAGAGGTTGTTGTATTCTTACCCGTTTTACCACGAACAAGTGGCATGAGAAGTTACCAAGTTTCATTAGAAGAGTTCAATGAAAGAGTACAATGTTTCAATGAGTTGCTAGAGTGTTCAACATTCACAGAGGATAGATGGTGGCTGTGGCGACACAGGTCCCTGAGAAATCCTAGCTTTATCCTTGACGGGGTACACTTAAACCAGTTGGTATGATGCATTACGAGAAGACACTCAGCCGGCTTGTTAAGTTTTTTGAATTTCGAGTTTTGTAAATTGACCAAAAAAACCCCTCTGGGTCTACTTTCTAACTTGATGTATGTCAGTATTCTGCTTTGCTAAGAGTAGCAGGAGTTATCATTGTACAAATGGACACATTGTGTTACATGGTCTGTTTTGCTGTTTATTTAACTGAAATTGTTAAAAAAATCATAGTTTGTATTGATTAGTAATCCCTGCGATCTTCAGGCGCAGATCGTTAAAGTAGGGGAGGATGTAGCGGAAGGGTTTCAGCAACAAATAAGTTTCAGTATTAAGCACGTACACATTTGACTATTGAACTCGTTGGTATAATGGTATTTATATCACGAGAGGGCGCTCCGTTGTTCTAAATTGAGTACCTGGTATCCGTATGTATGTACTAAAAATAGACCTTGTATCTGGGAAGACGGTGTGTGACCTCGGGTCAGGGAGAACAATAGAATTGGGGTCTTCCGTTGGAACGTACGTAAAAAGTGGTCGTTTTGGGGAGTTGGGTTGTTGTTACGTGTTGCTAACACTGGAAAACGACATGGCGCCCTGAGTGTCACGAGGGAAGACTCACCACTATATGTTTGCCAGGGGATAATTCTTGAATCAGGGGGGATACTCATCACTTTCACATCATTTATTACCTGTACCTGCTGTGACTGACTGGAAGTCTACTCAAATTTTGGGAGAGCTGGAATAAAATGCCAGAATCATCAAAATCAGACAGCCGTGTCTCAGGGCATCTGTTCGTCTGTCAAGAGACAATTGATACCCCGGCTCTACGCGGAGCCCCCTCAACATACTACACTAAAGCACATATGGAGATGAAAGTCTCACGAATCGAAAGAAAAGCACGTGCCCTTTCAGATGACACCACGATTGTCAGTTCTGAAAGAATTTTTGATTTTTCATCATCGCATATACGGAGCCTTCTTTGAGTTGGGCTTGAGCACGGGAAGTGCGAGTACGTGAGATTCACGCAAACAAATCAAGCATTTCTACACAAAGTTGCGCTTTCTTTTCCAGATATTTCGGAAACTAAAGCACATATGGAGATGAATCTCTCATGAATCGAAAGAAAAGCATGTGCCCATTCAGATGAAACCACGATTGTCAGATCTAAAAGAATTTTTGATTTTTCAGAATCGCATATACGGAGCCTTCTTCTCCCCGGCTGAACTGGGATAGTGGACAGCCTGTCAGATTTCTCCCAAAAAATCAACATTTCCACAGAAACTGTCGATTTCTTTTCCAGATATTTCCGAAACTAAAGCACATATGGAGATGAATGTCTCACGAATGGAAAGAAAAGCACGTGCCCTTTCAGATGACACCACGATTGTCAGTTCTGAAAGAATTTTTGATTTTTCATCATCGCATATACGGAGCCTTCTTTGAGTTGGGATTGAACACGGGAAGTGGAATTAAGTCAGATTTCCGCAAACAAATCGAACATTTGTACACAACTTTGCACTTTCTTTTCCAGATAGTTCTGAAACTAAAGCACATATGGAGATAAATATCTCATGAATCGAAAGAGGAGCATATACCCTTTCAGATGACACCACGATTGTCAGTTCTGAAAACATTTTTGATTTTGCATCACCGCATATACGGAGCCTTCTTAGAGTTGGGCTTGAGCTAGGTGAGTGCGAGTACGTGAGATTTCTGCAAACAAATCGAGCATTTGTACACAAACTCGGGTTTCATTTCCAGATATTTTCGAAACTAAAGCACATATGGAGATGAATCTCTCATGAATCGAAAGACTAGCATGTGCCCTTTCAGATGACACCACGATTGTCAGTTCTGAAAGAATTTTTGATTTTTCAGAATCGCATATACGGAGCTTTCTTCTCCCGGGCTGAACTGGGATAGTGGACAGCCTGGCAGATTTACCGCAAAAAATCAAGCTTTTCCACACAAACTCGCACCTTCTTTTCAAGATATTTTTGAAACTAAAGCACATATGGAGATTAATCTCTCACAAATCGAAAGACTAGCATGTGCACTTTCAGATGACACCACGATTGTCAGATCTAAAAGAATTTTTGATTTTTCAGAATCGCATATACGGGGCCTTCTTTGAGTTGGGATTGAACACGGGAAGTGCGTGCACGTGAGATTTACGCTAAAAATCGAGCATATCCACACAAACTAGCGCTTTCTTTTCCAGATATTTCGGAAACTAAAGCACATATGGAGATGAATCTTGCACGAATCGAAAGAGGAGCATATGCCCTGTCAGATGACACCACGTTTGTCAGATCTAAAAGAATTTTTGATTTTTCAGAATCGCATATACGGGGCCTTCTTTGAGTTGGGCTTGAGCACGGGAAGTGCGTGCACGTAAAATTTACGCAAACAAATCGAGCATATCCACACAAACTAGCGCTTTCTTTTCCAGATATTTCGGAAACTAAAGCACATATGGAGATGAATCTTGCACGAATCGAAAGAGGAGCATATGCCCTGTCAGATGACACCACGTTTGTCAGATCTAAAAGAATTTTTGATTTTTCAGAATCGCATATACGGGGCCTTCTTTGAGTTCGGATTGAGCACGGGAAGTGGGAGTACGTGAGATTAACGCAAACAAATCAAGCATTTCTACACAAAGTTGCGCTTTCTTTTCCAGATATTTCCGAAACTAAAGCACATATGGAGATGAATCTCTCATGAATCGAAAGAAGAGCATGTGCCCATTCAGATGAAACCACGATTGTCAGATCTAAAAGAATTTTTGATTTTTCAGAATCGCATATACGGAGCCTTCTTCTCCCCGGCTGAACTGGGATAGTGGACAGCCTGTCAGATTTCTCCCAAAAAATCAACATTTCCACAGAAACTGTCGATTTCTTTTCCAGATATTTCCGAAACTAAAGCACATATGGAGATGAATGTCTCGCGAATCGAAAGAAAAGCACGTGCCCTTTCAGATGACACCACGATTGTCAGTTCTGAAAGAATTTTTGATTTTTCATCATCGCATATACGGAGCCTTCTTTGAGTTGGGATTGAACACGGGAAGTGCAATTAAGTCAGATTTCCGCAAACAAATCGAACATTTGTACACAACTTTGCACTTTCTTTTCCAGATAGATCTGAAACTAAAGCACATATGGAGATGAATCTCTCATGACTCGAAAGAGGAGCATATACCCTTTCAGATGACACCACGATTGTCAGTTCTGAAAAAATTTTTGATTTTGCATCACCGCATATACGGAGCCTTCTTAGAGTTGGGCTTGAGCTAGGGGAGTGCGAGTACGTGAGATTTCCGCAAACAAATCGAGCATTTGTACACAAACTCGGGCTTTCATTTCCAGATATTTCCGAAACCAAAAGTACATATGGAGATGAATCTCTTACGAATCGAAGGAAAAGCATGTGCCCTTTCAGATGACACCACGATTGTCAGATCTGAAAGAATTTTTGATTTTCATCACTGCATATACAAAGCCTTCTTTGCGTTGGGCTTGAACACGGGAAGTGCAAATAAGTCAGCTTTCCGCAAGCAAATGGAGCATTTGTACACAAACCTGCGCTTTCTTTTCCAGATAGTTCTGAAACTAAAGCACATATGGAGATAAATATCTCATGAATCGAAAGAGGAGCATATGCCCTTTCAGATGACACCACGATTGTCAGTTCTGAAAGAATTTTTGATTTTTCAGAATCGCAAATACGGAGCCTTCTTTGAGTTGGGCTTGAGCACGGGAAGTGCGAGTACGTGAGATTTACGGAAACAAATCGAGCATTTGTACACAAAGTTGCGCTTTCTTTTCCAGATATTTCCGAAACCAAAGCACATATGGAGATAAATCTCTTACGAATCGAAAGAAAAGCATGTGCCCTGTAAGATGACACCACGATTGTCAGATCTGAAAGAATTTTTGATTTTTCATCACTGCATATACGGAGCCTTCTTTGCGTTGGGCTTGAGCAGAGGAAGTGCGAATAAGTCAGATTACCGCAAGCAAATCGAGCATTTGTACACAAACCTCCACTTTCTTTTCCAGATCCATCTGAATCTAAAGCACATATGGAGATAAATATCTCATGAATCGAGAGAGGAGCATGTGCCCATTCAGATGAAACCACGATTGTCAGATCTAAAAGAATTTTTGATTTTTCAGAATCGCATATACGGGGCCTTCTTTGAGTTGGGATTGAACACGGGAAGTGCGTGCACGTGAGATTTACGCTAAAAATCGAGCATATCCACACAAACTCGCGCTTTCTTTTCCGGATATTTCCGAAACTAAAGCACATATGGAGATGAATCTTGCATAAAGCGAAAGAGGAGCATGTGCCCTTTCACATGACACCACGATTGTCAGTTCTGAAAGAATTTTTGATTTTTCATCACCGCATATACGGAGCCTTCTTTGAGTTGGGCTTGAGCACGGGAAGTGCGAGTACGTGAGATTTCCGCAAACAAATCGAGCATTTGTACACAACCTTGCACTTTCTTTTCCAGATAGTTCCGAAACTAAAGCACAAATGGAGATGAATCTGTCATGAATCGAAAGACTAGCATGTGCCCTTTCAGATTACACCACGATTGTCAGTTCTGAAAGAATTTTTGATTTTTCAGAATCGCATATACGGAGCCTTCTTCTCCCGGGCTGAACTCGGATAGTGGACAGCCTGGCAGATTTACCGCAAAAAATCAAGCTTTTCCACACAAACTCGCGCCTTCTTTTCAAGATATTTCCGAAACTAAAGCACATATGGAGATTAATCTACACAAAGTTGCGCTTTCTTTTCCAGATATTTCCGAAACTAAAGCACATATGGAGATGAATCTCTCATGAATCGAAAGAAGAGCATGTGCCCATTCAGATGAAACCACGATTGTCAGATCTAAAAGAATTTTTGATTTTTCAGAATCGCATATACGGAGCCTTCTTCTCCCCGGCTGAACTGGGATAGTGGACAGCCTGTCAGATTTCTCCCAAAAAATCAACATTTCCACAGAAACTGTCGATTTCTTTTCCAGATATTTCCGAAACTAAAGCACATATGGAGATGAATGTCTCGCGAATCGAAAGAAAAGCACGTGCCCTTTCAGATGACACCACGATTGTCAGTTCTGAAAGAATTTTTGATTTTTCATCATCGCATATACGGAGCCTTCTTTGAGTTGGGATTGAACACGGGAAGTGGAATTAAGTCAGATTTCCGCAAACAAATCGAACATTTGTACACAACTTTGCACTTTCTTTTCCAGATAGATCTGAAACTAAAGCACATATGGAGATGAATCTCTCATGACTCGAAAGAGGAGCATATACCCTTTCAGATGACACCACGATTGTTAGTTCTGAAAAAATTTTTGATTTTGCATCACCGCATATACGGAGCCTTCTTAGAGTTGGGCTTGAGCTAGGGGAGTGCGAGTACGTGAGATTTCCGCAAACAAATCGAGCATTTGTACACAAACTCGGGCTTTCATTTCCAGATATTTCCGAAACCAAAAGTACATATGGAGATGAATCTCTTACGAATCGAAGGAAAAGCATGTGCCCTTTCAGATGACACCACGATTGTCAGATCTGAAAGAATTTTTGATTTTCATCACTGCATATACAAAGCCTTCTTTGCGTTGGGCTTGAACACGGGAAGTGCAAATAAGTCAGCTTTCCGCAAGCAAATGGAGCATTTGTACACAAACCTGCGCTTTCTTTTCCAGATAGTTCTGAAACTAAAGCACATATGGAGATAAATATCTCATGAATCGAAAGAGGAGCATATGCCCTTTCAGATGACACCACGATTGTCAGTTCTGAAAGAATTTTTGATTTTTCAGAATCGCAAATACGGAGCCTTCTTTGAGTTGGGCTTGAGCACGGGAAGTGCGAGTACGTGAGATTTCCGCAAACAAATCGAGCATTTGTACACAAACTCGGGCTTTCATTTCCAGATATTTCCGAAACCAAAAGTACATATGGAGATGAATCTCTTACGAATCGAAGGAAAAGCATGTGCCCTTTCAGATGACACCACGATTGTCAGATCTGAAAGAATTTTTGATTTTCATCACTGCATATACAAAGCCTTCTTTGCGTTGGGCTTGAACACGGGAAGTGCAAATAAGTCAGCTTTCCGCAAGCAAATGGAGCATTTGTACACAAACCTGCGCTTTCTTTTCCAGATAGTTCTGAAACTAAAGCACATATGGAGATAAATATCTCATGAATCGAAAGAGGAGCATATGCCCTTTCAGATGACACCACGATTGTCAGTTCTGAAAGAATTTTTGATTTTTCAGAATCGCAAATACGGAGCCTTCTTTGAGTTGGGCTTGAGCACGGGAAGTGCGAGTACGTGAGATTAACGCAAACAAATCAAGCATTTCTACACAAAGTTGCGCTTTCTTTTCCTGATATTTCCGAAACTAAAGCATATATGGAGATGAATCTCTCATGAATCGAAAGAGGAGCATGTGCCCATTCAGATGAAACCACGATTGTCAGATCTAAAAGAATTTTTGATTTTTCAGAATCGCATATACGGGGCCTTCTTTGATTTGGGATTGAACACGGGAAGTGCGTGCACGTGAGATTTACGCTAAAAATCGAGCATATCCACACAAACTCGCGCTTTCTTTTCCAGATATTTCCGAAACTAAAGCACATATGGAGATGAATCTTGCACGAATCGAAAGAGTAGCATATGCCCTGTCAGATGACACCACGATTGTCAGATCTAAAAGAATTTTTGATTTTTCAGAATCGCATATACGGGGCCTTCTTTGAGTTGGGATTGAACACGGGAAGTGCGTGCACGTGAGATTTACGCTAAAAATCGAGCATATCCACACAAACTCGCGCTTTCTTTTCCGGATATTTCCGAAACTAAAGCACATATGGAGATGAATCTTGCATAAAGCGAAAGAGGAGCATGTGCCCTTTCACATGACACCACGATTGTCAGTTCTGAAAGAATTTTTGATTTTTCATCACCGCATATACGGAGCCTTCTTTGAGTTGGGCTTGAGCACGGGAAGTGCGAGTACGTGAGATTTCCGCAAACAAATCGAGCATTTGTACACAACCTTGCACTTTCTTTTCCAGATAGTTCCGAAACTAAAGCACAAATGGAGATGAATCTGTCATGAATCGAAAGACTAGCATGTGCCCTTTCAGATTACACCACGATTGTCAGTTCTGAAAGAATTTTTGATTTTTCAGAATCGCATATACGGAGCCTTCTTCTCCCGGGCTGAACTCGGATAGTGGACAGCCTGGCAGATTTACCGCAAAAAATCAAGCTTTTCCACACAAACTCGCGCCTTCTTTTCAAGATATTTCCGAAACTAAAGCACATATGGAGATGAATCTTGCATAAAGCGAAAGAGGAGCATATGCCCTCTCAGATGACACCACGATTGTCAGATCTAAAAGAATTTTTGATTTTTCAGAATCGCATATACGGGGCCTTCTTTGAGTTGGGCTTGAGCAAGGGGAGTGCGAGAACGTGAGATTTCCGCAAACAAATCGAGCATATCCACACAAACTAGCGCTTTCGTTTCCAGATATTTCGGAAACTAAAGCACATATGGAGATGAATCTTGCACGAATCGAAAGAGGAGCATATGCCCTTTCAGATGACACCACGATTGTCAGATCTAAAAGAATTTTTGATTTTGCATCACCGCATATACGGAGCCTTCTTTGAGTTGGGCTTGAGCTAGGGGAGTGCGAGTACGTGAGATTTCTGGAAACAAATCGAGCATTTGTACACAAACTCGGGTTTCATTTCCAGATATTTTGGAAAGTAAAGCACATATGGAGATGAATCTCTCATGAATCGAAAGACTAGCATGTGCCCTTTCAGATGACACCACGATTGTCAGTTCTGAAAGAATTTTTGATTTTCAGAATCGCATATACGGAGCCTTCTTCTCCCGGGCTGAACTCGG
Source organism: Acanthaster planci (assembly GCF_054643075.1). Classification (NCBI taxonomy): domain Eukaryota; kingdom Metazoa; phylum Echinodermata; class Asteroidea; order Valvatida; family Acanthasteridae; genus Acanthaster; species Acanthaster planci. The sequence goes on from NC_141797.1 coordinate 4,145,078, forward strand.
ATAGTGGACAGCCTGGCAGATTTACCGCAAAAAATCAAGCTTTTCCACACAAACTCGCACCTTCTTTCGAAGATATCTCTGAAACTAAAGCACATATGGAGATGAATCTTGCACGAATCGAAAGAGGAGCATATGCCCTCTCAGATGACACCACGATTGTCAGATCTAAAAGAATTTTTGATTTTTCAGAATCGCATATACTGGGCCTTCTTTGAGTTGGGATTGAACACGGGAAGTGCGTGCACGTGAGATTTACGCTAAAAATCGAGCATATCCACACAAACTCGCGCTTTCTTTTCCAGATATTTCCGAAACTAAAGCACATATGGAGATGAATGTCTCACGAATCGAAAGAAAAGCATGTGCCCTTTCAGATGACACCACGATTGTCAGTTCTGAAAGAATTTTTGATTTTTCATCACCGCATATACGGAGCCTTCTTTGAGTTTGGATTGAACACGGGAAGTGCGTGCACGTGAGATTTACGCTAAAAATCGAGCATATCCACACAAACTCGCGCTTTCTTTTCCAGATATTTCCGAAACTAAAGCACATATGGAGATGAATCTTGCACGAATCGTAAGAAGAGCATGTGCCCTTTCAGATGACACCACGATTTTCAGATCTAAAAGAATTTTTGATTTTTCAGAATCGCATATACGAAGCCTTCTTTGAGTTGGGCTTGAGCTAGGGGAGTGCGAGTACGTGAGATTTCCGCAAACAAATCGAGCATATCCACACAAACTAGCGCTTTCTTTTCCAGATATTTCGGAAACTAAAGCACATATGGAGATGAATCTCTCATGAATCGAAAGACTAGCATGTGCCCTTTCAGATGACACCACGATTGTCAGTTCTGAAAGAATTTTTGATTTTCAGAATCGCATATACGGGGCCTTCTTTGTGTTGGGATTGAACACGGGAAGTGCGAGTACGTGAGATTCACGCAAACAAATCAAGCATTTCTACACAAAGTTGCGCTTTCTTTTCCAGATATTTCCGAAACTAAAGCACATACGGAGATGAATCTCTCATGAATCGAAAAAAGAGCATGTGCCCATTCAGATGAAACCACGACTGTCAGATCTCAAAGAATTTTTGATTTTTCAGAATCGCATATACGAAGCCTTCTTTGAGTTGGGCTTGAGCTAGGGGAGTGCGAGTACGTGAGATTTCCGCAAACAAATCGAGCATATCCACACAAACTAGCGCTTTCTTTTCCAGATATTTCGGAAACTAAAGCACATATGGAGATGAATGTCTCATCAATCGAAAGACTAGCATGTGCCCTTTCAGATGACACCACGATTGTCAGTTCTGAAAGAATTTTTGATTTTTCAGAATCGCATATACGGAGCCTTCTTCTCCCGGGCTGAACTCGGATAGTGGACAGCCTGGCAGATTTACCGCAAAAAATCAAGCTTTTCCACACAAACTCGCACCTTCTTTTCAAGATATTTCTGAAACTAAAGCACATATGGAGATTAATCTCTCACAAATCGAAAGACTAGCATGTGCACTTTCAGATGACACCACGATTGTCAGTTCTGAAAGAATTTTTGATTTTTCAGAATCGCATACACGGGGCCTTCTTTGAGTTGGGATTGAACACGGGAAGTGCGTGCACGTGAGATGTACGCTAAAAATCGAGCATATCCACACAAACTAGCGCTTTCTTTTCCAGATATTTCGGAAACTAAAGCACATGTGGAGATGAATCTTGCACAAATCGAAAGAGGAGCATATGCCCTCTCAGATGACACCACGATTGTGAGATCTAAAAGAATTTTTGATTTTTCAGAATCGCATATACGGGGCCTTCTTTGAGTTGGGCTTGAGCAAGGGGAGTGCGAGAACGTGAGATTTCCGCAAACAAATCGAGCATATCCACACAAACTAGCGCTTTCGTTTCCAGATATTTCGGAAACTAAAGCGTATATGGAAATGAATCTTGCACGAATCGAAAGAGGAGCATATGCCCTTTCAGATGACACCACGATTGTCAGATCTAAAAGAATTTTTGATTTTGCATCACCGCATATACGGAGCCTTCTTTGAGTTGGGCTTGAGCTAGGGGAGTGCGAGTACGTGAGATTTCTGGAAACAAATCGAGCATTTGTACACAAACTCGGGTTTCATTTCCAGATATTTTGGAAAGTAAAGCACATATGGAGATGAATCTCTCATGAATCGAAAGACTAGCATGTGCCCTTTCAGATGACACCACGATTGTCAGTTCTGAAAGAATTTTTGATTTTCAGAATCGCATATACGGAGCCTTCTTCTCCCGGGCTGAACTCGGATAGTGGACAGCCTGGCAGATTTACCGCAAAAAATCAAGCTTTTCCACACAAACTCGCGCCTTCTTTTCAAGATATTTCCGAAACTAAAGCACATATGGAGATGAATCTCTGATGACTCGAAAGAGGAGCATATACCCTTTCAGATGACACGATTGTCAGTTCTGAAAAAATTTTTGATTTTGCATCACCGCATATACGGAGCCTTCTTAGAGTTGGGCTTGAGCTAGGGGAGTGCGAGTACGTGAGATTTCCGCAAACAAATCGAGCATTTGTACACAACCTTGCACTTTCCTTTCCAGATAGTTCCGAAACTAAAGCACATATGGAGATGAATCTCTCATGACTCGAAAGAGGAGCATATACCCTTTCAGATGACACCATGATTGTCAGTTCTGGAAGAATTTTTGATTTTGCATCACCGCATATACGGAGCCTTCTTTGAGTTGGGCTTGAGCTAGGGGAGTGCGAGTACGTGAGATTTACGCTAAAAATCGAGCTTTTCCACACAAACTCGCACCTTCTTTTCAAGATATTTCTGAAACTAAAGCACATATGGAGATTAATCTCTCACAAATCGAAAGACTAGCATGTGCACTTTCAGATGACACCACGATTGTCAGTTCTGAAAGAATTTTTGATTTTTCAGAATCGCATATACGGGGCCTTCTTTGAGTTGGGATTGAACACGGGAAGTGCGTGCACGTGAGATGTACGCTAAAAATCGAGCATATCCACACAAACTAGCGCTTTCTTTTCCAGATATTTCGGAAACTAAAGCACATGTGGAGATGAATCTTGCACAAATCGAAAGAGGAGCATATGCCCTCTCAGATGACACCACGATTGTCAGATCTAAAAGAATTTTTGATTTTTCAGAATCGCATATACGGGGCCTTCTTTGAGTTGGGCTTGAGCAAGGGGAGTGCGAGAACGTGAGATTTCCGCAAACAAATCGAGCATATCCACACAAACTAGCGCTTTCGTTTCCAGATATTTCGGAAACTAAAGCACATATGGAGATGAATCTTGCACGAATCGAAAGAGGAGCATATGCCCTTTCAGATGACACCACGATTGTCAGATCTAAAAGAATTTTTGATTTTGCATCACTGCATATACGGAGCCTTCTTTGAGTTGGGCTTGAGCTAGGGGAGTGCGAGTACGTGAGATTTCTGGAAACAAATCGAGCATTTGTACACAAACTCGGGTTTCATTTCCAGATATTTTGGAAAGTAAAGCACATATGGAGATGAATCTCTCATGAATCGAAAGACTAGCATGTGCCCTTTCAGATGACACCACGATTGTCAGTTCTGAAAGAATTTTTGATTTTCAGAATCGCATATACGGAGCCTTCTTCTCCCGGGCTGAACTCGGATAGTGGACAGCCTGGCAGATTTACCGCAAAAAATCAAGCTTTTCCACACAAACTCGCACCTTCTTTCGAAGATATCTCTGAAACTAAAGCACATATGGAGATGAATCTTGCACGAATCGAAAGAGGAGCATATGCCCTCTCAGATGACACCACGATTGTCAGATCTAAAAGAATTTTTGATTTTTCAGAATCGCATATACTGGGCCTTCTTTGAGTTGGGATTGAACACGGGAAGTGCGTGCACGTGAGATTTACGCTAAAAATCGAGCATATCCACACAAACTCGCGCTTTCTTTTCCAGACATTTCCGAAACTAAAGCACATATGGAGATGAATGTCTCACGAATCGAAAGAAAAGCATGTGCCCTTTCAGATGACACCACGATTGTCAGTTCTGAAAGAATTTTTGATTTTTCATCACCGCATATACGGAGCCTTCTTTGAGTTTGGATTGAACACGGGAAGTGCGTGCACGTGAGATTTACGCTAAAAATCGAGCATATCCACACAAACTCGCGCTTTCTTTTCCAGATATTTCCGAAACTAAAGCACATATGGAGATGAATCTTGCACGAATCGTAAGAAGAGCATGTGCCCTTTCAGATGACACCACGATTTTCAGATCTAAAAGAATTTTTGATTTTTCAGAATCGCATATACGAAGGCTTCTTTGAGTTGGGCTTGAGCTAGGGGAGTGCGAGTACGTGAGATTTCCGCAAACAAATCGAGCATATCCACACAAACTAGCGCTTTCTTTTCCAGATATTTCGGAAACTAAAGCACATATGGAGATGAATCTCTCATGAATCGAAAGACTAGCATGTGCCCTTTCAGATGACACCACGATTGTCAGTTCTGAAAGAATTTTTGATTTTCAGAATCGCAAATACGGGGCCTTCTTTGAGTTGGGATTGAACACGGGAAGTGCGAGTACGTGAGATTCACGCAAACAAATCAAGCATTTCTACACAAAGTTGCGCTTTCTTTTCCAGATATTTCCGAAACTAAAGCACATACGGAGATGAATCTCTCATGAATCGAAAAAAGAGCATGTGCCCATTCAGATGAAACCACGACTGTCAGATCTCAAAGAATTTTTGATTTTTCAGAATCGCATATACGAAGCCTTCTTTGAGTTGGGCTTGAGCTAGGGGAGTGCGAGTACGTGAGATTTCCGCAAACAAATCGAGCATATCCACACAAACTAGCGCTTTCTTTTCCAGATATTTCGGAAACTAAAGCACATATGGAGATGAATGTCTCATCAATCGAAAGACTAGCATGTGCCCTTTCAGATGACACCACGATTGTCAGTTCTGAAAGAATTTTTGATTTTTCAGAATCGCATATACGGAGCCTTCTTCTCCCGGGCTGAACTCGGATAGTGGACAGCCTGGCAGATTTACCGCAAAAAATCAAGCTTTTCCACACAAACTCGCACCTTCTTTTCAAGATATTTCTGAAACTAAAGCACATATGGAGATTAATCTCTCACAAATCGAAAGACTAGCATGTGCACTTTCAGATGACACCACGATTGTCAGTTCTGAAAGAATTTTTGATTTTTCAGAATCGCATATACGGGGCCTTCTTTGAGTTGGGATTGAACACGGGAAGTGCGTGCACGTGAGATGTACGCTAAAAATCGAGCATATCCACACAAACTAGCGCTTTCTTTTCCAGATATTTCGGAAACTAAAGCACATGTGGAGATGAATCTTGCACAAATCGAAAGAGGAGCATATGCCCTCTCAGATGACACCACGATTGTGAGATCTAAAAGAATTTTTGATTTTTCAGAATCGCATATACGGGGCCTTCTTTGAGTTGGGCTTGAGCAAGGGGAGTGCGTGCACGTGAGATTTCCGCAAACAAATCGAGCATATCCACACAAACTAGCGCTTTCGTTTCCAGATATTTCGGAAACTAAAGCGTATATGGAAATGAATCTTGCACGAATCGAAAGAGGAGCATATGCCCTTTCAGATGACACCACGATTGTCAGATCTAAAAGAATTTTTGATTTTGCATCACCGCATATACGGAGCCTTCTTTGAGTTGGGCTTGAGCTAGGGGAGTGCGAGTACGTGAGATTTCTGGAAACAAATCGAGCATTTGTACACAAACTCGGGTTTCATTTCCAGATATTTTGGAAAGTAAAGCACATATGGAGATGAATCTCTCATGAATCGAAAGACTAGCATGTGCCCTTTCAGATGACACCACGATTGTCAGTTCTGAAAGAATTTTTGATTTTCAGAATCGCATATACGGAGCCTTCTTCTCCCGGGCTGAACTCGGATAGTGGACAGCCTGGCAGATTTACCGCAAAAAATCAAGCTTTTCCACACAAACTCGCGCCTTCTTTTCAAGATATTTCCGAAACTAAAGCACATATGGAGATTAATCTTGCATAAAGCGAAAGAGGAGCATGTGCCCTTTCAGATGACACCACCATTGTCAGATCTAAAAGAATTTTTGATTTTTCATCATCGCATAGCCTATACGGAGCCTTCTTTGAGTTGGGATTGAACACGGGAAGTGCAATTAAGTCAGATTTCCGCAAACAAATCGAACATTTGTACACAACCCTGCACTTTCTTTTCCAGATAGTTCTGAAACTAAAGCACATATGGAGATGAATCTCTCATGACTCGAAAGAGGAGCATATACCCTTTCAGATGACACGATTGTCAGTTCTGAAAAAATTTTTGATTTTGCATCACCGCATATACGGAGCCTTCTTAGAGTTGGGCTTGAGCTAGGGGAGTGCGAGTACGTGAGATTTCCGCAAACAAATCGAGCATTTGTACACAAACTCGGGTTTCATTTCCAGATATTTTCGAAACTAAAGCACATATGGAGATGAATGTCTCATCAATCGAAAGACTAGCATGTGCCCTTTCAGATGACACCACGATTGTCAGTTCTGAAAGAATTTTTGATTTTTCAGAATCGCATATACGGAGCCTTCTTCTCCCGGGCTGAACTCGGATAGTGGACAGCCTGGCAGATTTACCGCAAAAAATCAAGCTTTTCCACACAAACTCGCGCCTTCTTTTCAAGATATTTCCGAAACTAAAGCACATATGGAGATTAATCTCTGAAAAATCGAAAGACTAGCATGTGCACTTTCAGATGACACCACGATTGTCAGTTCTGAAAGAATTTTTGATTTTTCATCACCGCAAATACGGAGCCTTATTTGAGTTGGGCTTGAGCACGGGAAGTGCGAGTACGTGAAGTTCACGCAAACAAATCAAGCATTTCTACACAAAGTTGCGCTTTCTTTTCCAGATATTTCCGAAACTAAAGCACATATGGAGATGAATCTCTCATGAATCGAAAGACTAGCATGTGCCCATTCAGATGAAACCACGACTGTCAGATCTCAAAGAATTTTTGATTTTTCATCATCGCATATACGGGGCCTTCTTTGAGTTGGGATTGAACACGGGAAGTGCGTGCAGTGTGGACAGCCTGTCAGATTTACCCAAAAAAATCAATATTTCCACACAATCTGGCGATTTCTTTTCCAGATATTTCCAAAACTAAAGCACATACGGAGATGAATCTTGCACGAATCGTAAGAGGAGCATGTGCCCTTTCAGATGACACCACGATTGTCAGATCTAAAAGAATTTTTGATTTTTCATCACTGCATATACGGAGCCTTCTTTGAGTTGGGCTTGAGCTAGGGGAGTGCGAATACGTGAGATTTCCGCAAACAAATCGAGCATTTGTACACAAACTCGGGTTTCATTTCCAGATATTTTGGAAACTAAAGCACATATGGAGATGAATCTCTCATGAATCGAAAGACTAGCATGTGCCCTTTCAGATGACACCACGATTGTCAGTTCTGAAAGAATTTTTGATTTTTCAGAATCGCATATACGGAGCCTTCTTCTCCCGGGCTGAACTCGGATAGTGGACAGCCTGGCAGATTTACCGCAAAAAATCAAGCTTTTCCACACAAACTCGCACCTTCTTTTCAAGATATTTCTGAAACTAAAGCACATATGGAGATTAATCTCTCACAAATCGAAAGACTAGCATGTGCACTTTCAGATGACACCACGATTGTCAGTTCTGAAAGAATTTTTGATTTTTCAGAATCGCATATACGGGGCCTTCTTTGAGTTGGGATTGAACACGGGAAGTGCGTGCACGTGAGATGTACGCTAAAAATCGAGCATATCCACACAAACTCGCGCTTTCTTTTCCAGATATTTCGGAAACTAAAGCACATGTGGAGATGAATCTTGCACAAATCGAAAGAGGAGCATATGCCCTCTCAGATGACACCACGATTGTCAGATCTAAAAGAATTTTTGATTTTTCAGAATCGCATATACGGGGCCTTCTTTGAGTTGGGCTTGAGCAAGGGGAGTGCGAGAACGTGAGATTTCCGCAAACAAATCGAGCATATCCACACAAACTAGCGCTTTCGTTTCCAGATATTTCGGAAACTAAAGCACATATGGAGATGAATCTTGCACGAATCGAAAGAGGAGCATATGCCCTTTCAGATGACACCACGATTGTCAGATCTAAAAGAATTTTTGATTTTGCATCACCGCATATACGGGGCCTTCTTTGAGTTGGGCTTGAGCTAGGGGAGTGCGAGAACGTGAGATTTCCGCAAACAAATCGAGCATATCCACACAAACTAGCGCTTTCGTTTCCAGATATTTCGGAAACTAAAGCGTATATGGAAATGAATCTTGCACGAATCGAAAGAGGAGCATATGCCCTTTCAGATGACACCACGATTGTCAGATCTAAAAGAATTTTTGATTTTGCATCACCGCATATACGGAGCCTTCTTTGAGTTGGGCTTGAGCTAGGGGAGTGCGAGTACGTGAGATTTCTGCAAACAAATCGAGCATTTGTACACAAACTCGGGTTTCATTTCCAGATATTTTGGAAAGTAAAGCACATATGGAGATGAATCTCTCATGAATCGAAAGACTAGCATGTGCCCTTTCAGATGACACCACGATTGTCAGTTCTGAAAGAATTTTTGATTTTTCAGAATCGCATATACGGAGCCTTCTTCTCCCGGGCTGAACTCGGATAGTGGACAGCCTGGCAGATTTACCGCAAAAAATCAAGCTTTTCCACACAAACTCGCACCTTCTTTCGAAGATATCTCTGAAACTAAAGCACATATGGAGATGAATCTTGCACAAATCGAAAGAGGAGCATATGCCCTCTCAGATGACACCACGATTGTCAGATCTAAAAGAATTTTTGATTTTTCAGAATCGCATATACGGGGCCTTCTTTGAGTTGGGATTGAACACGGGAAGTGCGTGCACGTGAGATTTACGCTAAAAATCGAGCATATCCACACAAACTCGCGCTTTCTTTTCCAGATATTTCCGAAACTAAAGCACATATGGAGATGAATCTCTCATGACTCGAAAGAGGAGCATATACCCTTTCAGATGACACCACGATTGTCAGTTCTGAAAGAATTTTTGATTTTGCATCACCGCATATACGGAGCCTTCTTTGAGTTGTGCTTGAGCTAGGGGAGTGCGAGTACGTGAGATTTCCGCAAACAAATCGAGCATTTGTACACAAACTCGGGTTTCATTTCCAGATATTTTGGAAACTAAAGCACATATGGAGATGAATGTCTCATCAGTCGAAAGACTAGCATGTGCCCTTTCAGATGACACCACGATTGTCAGTTCTGAAAGAATTTTTGATTTTTCAGAATCGCATATACGGAGCCTTCTTCTCCCGGGCTGAACTCGGATAGTGGACAGCCTGGCAGATTTACCGCAAAAAATCAAGCTTTTCCACACAAACTCGCGCCTTCTTTTCAAGATATTTCGGAAACTAAAGCACATATGGAGATTAATCTCTCACAAATCGAAAGACTAGCATGTGCACTTTCAGATGACACCACGATTGTCAGTTCTGAAAGAATTTTTAATTTTTTTATCACCGCATATACGGAGCCTTCTTTGAGTTGGGATTGAACATGGGAAGTGCAATTAAGTAAGATTTCTGCAAACAAATCGAGCATTTGTACACAACCTTGCACTTTCTTTTCCAGATAGTTCCGAAACTAAAGCACATATGGAGATGAATCTCTCATGACTCGAAAGAGGAGCATATACCCTTTCAGATGACACCACGATTGTCAGTTCTAAAAGAATTTTTGATTTTGCATCACCGCATATACGGAGCCTTCTTTGAGTTGGGCTTGAGCTAGGGGAGTGCGAGTACGTGAGATTTCTGCAAACAAATCGAGCATTTGTACACAAACTCGGGTTTCATTTCCAGATATTTTGGAAACTAAAGCACATATGGAGATGAATGTCTCATGAATCGAAAGAAAAGCATGTGTAATTTCAGATGACACCACGATTGTCAGTTCTGAAAGAATTTTTGATTTTTCAGTATCGCATATACGGAGCCTTCTTCTCCCGGGCTGAACTCGGATAGTGGACAGCCTGGCAGATTTACCGCAAAAAATCAAGCTTTTCCACACAAACTCGTGCCTTCTTTTCCAGATATTTTCGAAACTAAATCACATATGGAGATGAATGTCTCACAAATCGAAAGACTAGCATGTGCACTTTCAGATGACACCACGATTGTCAGTTCTGAAAGAATTTTTAATTTTTCATCACCGCATATACGGAGCCTTCTTTGAGTTGGGATTGAACACGGGAAGTGCAATTAAGTAAGATTTCTGCAAACAAATCGAGCATTTGTACACAACCTTGCACTTTCTTTTCCAGATATTTCCGAAACTAAAGCACATATGGAGATGAATCTCTCATGACTCGAAAGAGGAGCATATACCCTTTCAGATGACACCACGATTGTCAGTTCTGAAAGAATTTTTGATTTTGCATCACCGCATATACGGAGCCTTCTTTGAGTTGTGCTTGAGCTAGGGGAGTGCGAGTACGTGAGATTTCCGCAAACAAATCGAGCATTTGTACACAAACTCGGGTTTCATTTCCAGATATTTTTGAAACTAAAGCACATATGGAGATGAATGTCTCATCAGTCGAAAGACTAGCATGTGCCCTTTCAGATGACACCACGATTGTCAGTTCTGAAAGAATTTTTGATTTTTCAGAATCGCATATACGGAGCCTTCTTCTCCCGGGCTGAACTCGGATAGTGGACAGCCTGGCAGATTTACCGCAAAAAATCAAGCTTTTCCACACAAACTCGCGCCTTCTTTTCAAGATATTTCCGAAACTAAAGCACATATGGAGATTAATCTCTCACAAATCGAAAGACTAGCATGTGCACTTTCAGATGACACCACGATTGTCAGTTCTGAAAGAATTTTTAATTTTTCATTACCGCATATACGGAGCCTTCTTTGAGTTGGGATTGAACATGGGAAGTGCAATTAAGTAAGATTTCTGCAAACAAATCGAGCATTTGTACACAACCTTGCACTTTCTTTTCCAGATAGTTCCGAAACTAAAGCACATATGGAGATGAATCTCTCATGACTCGAAAGAGGAGCATATACCCTTTCAGATGACACCACGATTGTCAGTTCTGGAAGAATTTTTGATTTTGCATCACCGCATATACGGAGCCTTCTTTGAGTTGGGCTTGAGCTAGGGGAGTGCGAGTACGTGAGATTTCTGCAAACAAATCGAGCATTTGTACACAAACTCGGGTTTCATTTCCAGATATTTTGGAAACTAAAGCACATATGGAGATGAATGTCTCATGAATCGAAAGAAAAGCATGTGTAATTTCAGATGACACCACGATTGTCAGTTCTGAAAGAATTTTTGATTTTTCAGTATCGCATATATGGAGCCTTCTTCTCCCGGGCTGAACTCGGATAGTGGACAGCCTGGCAGATTTACCGCAAAAAATCAAGCTTTTCCACACAAACTCGTGCCTTCTTTTCCAGATATTTTCGAAACTAAATCACATATGGAGATGAATGTCTCACGAATCGAAAGAAAAGCATGTGCCATTTCAGATGACACCACGATTGTCAGTTCTGAAAGAATTTTTAATTTTTCATCACCGCATATACGGAGCCTTCTTTGAGTTGGGATTGAACACGGGAAGTGCAATTAAGTAAGATTTCTGCAAACAAATCGAGCATTTGTACACAACCTTGCACTTTCTTTTCCAGATAGTTCCGAAACTAAAGCACATATGGAGATGAATCTCTCATGACTCGAAAGAGGAGCATATACCCTTTCAGATGACACCACGATTGTCAGTTCTGAAAGAATTTTTGATTTTTCAGAATCGCATATACGGAGCCTTCTTCTCCCGGGCTGAACTGGGATAGTGGACAGCCTGGCAGATTTACCGCAGAAAATCAAGCTTTTCCACACAAACCCGCACCTTCTTTTCAAGATATTTCTGAAACTAAAGCACATATGGAGATGAATGTCTCACAAGTCGAAAGACTAGCATGTGCACTTTCAAATGACACCACGTTTGTCAGTTCTGAAAGAATTTTTGATTTTTCAGAATCGCATATACGGGGCCTTCTTTGAGTTGGGATTGAACACGGGAAGTGCGTGCACGTGAGATTTACGCTAAAAATCGAGCATATCCACACAAACTAGCGCTTTCTTTTCCAGATATTTCGGAAACTAAAGCACATGTGGAGATGAATCTTGCACAAATCGAAAGAGGAGCATATGCCCTCTCAGATGACACCACGATTGTCAGATCTAAAAGAATTTTTGATTTTTCATCACCGCATATACGGGGCCTTCTTTGAGTTGGGATTGAACACGGGAAGTGCGTGCACGTGAGATTTCCGCAAACAAATCGAGCATTTGTACACAAACTCGGGTTTCATTTCCAGATATTTTCGAAACTAAAGCACATATGGAGATGAATCTCTCATGAATCGAAAGACTAGCATGTGCCCTTTCAGATGACACCACGATTGTCAGTTCTGAAAGAATTTTTGATTTTTCAGAATCGCATATACGGAGCCTTCTTCTCCCGGGCTGAACTGGGATAGTGGACAGCCTGGCAGATTTACCGCAAAAAATCAAGCTTTTCCACACAAACTCGCGCCTTCTTTTCCAGATATTTTCGAAACTAAAGCACATATGGAGATTAATCTCTCACAAATCGAAAGACTAGCATGTGCACTTTCAGATGACACCACGATTGTCAGTTCTGAAAGATTTCTTGATTTTTCATCACCGCCTATACGGAGCCTTTTTTGAGTTGGGTTTGAGCACGGGAAGTGCGTGCACCTTAAATTTACGCAAACAAATCGAGCATATCCACACAAACTAGCGCTTTCTTTTCCAGGAAATTAAAGCACATATGGAGATGAATCTTGCACGAATCGAAAGAGGAGCATATGCCCTGTCAGATGACACCACGATTGTCAGATCTAAAAGAATTTTTGATTTTTCAGAATCGCATATACGGGGCCTTCTTTGAGTTGGGATTGAACACGGGAAGTGCGTGCACGTGAGATTTACGCTAAAAATCGAGCATATCCACACAAACTAGCGCTTTCTTTTCCAGATATTTCCCAAACTAAAGCACATATGGAGATGAATCTTGCATAAAGCGAAAGAGGAGCATGTGGCCTTTCAGATGACAGCACGATTGTTAGTTCTGAAAGACTTTTTGATTTTTCAGAATCGCAAATACGGAGCCTTCTTCTCCCGGGCTTGAGCACGGGAAGTGGGAGTACGTGAGATTAACGCAAACAAATCAAGCATTTCTACACAAAGTTGCGCTTTCTTTTCCAGATATTTCCGAAACTAAAGCACATATGGAGATGAATCTCTCATGAATCGAAAGAAGAGCATGTGCCCATTCAGATGAAACCACGATTGTCAGATCTAAAAGAATTTTTGATTTTTCAGAATCGCATATACGGAGCCTTTTTCTCCCTGGCTGAACTGGGAAAGTGGACAGCCTGTCAGATTTACCCCAAAAAAATCAACATTTCCACAGAAACTGTCGATTTCTTTTCCAGATATTTCCGAAACTAAAGCACATATGGAGATGAATGTCTCGCGAATCGAAAGAAAAGCACGTGCCCTTTCAGATGACACCACGATTGTCAGTTCTGAAAGAATTTTTGATTTTTCATCACGGCATATACGGAGCCTTCTTTGAGTTGGGATTGAACACGGGAAGTGCGTGCACCTGAGATTTCGGCTAAAAGTTGAGCATATCCACACAAACTAGCGTTTTCTTTTCCTGATAGTTCCGAAACTAAAGCACATATGGAGATAAATCTCTCATGAATCGAAAGAAGAGCATGTGCCCATTCAGATGAAACCACGATTGTCAGATCTAAAAGAATTTTTGATTTTTCAGAATCGCATATACGGAGCCTTCTTCTCCCCGGCTGAACTGGGATAGTGGACAGCCTGTCAGATTTACCCCCTAAAAAATCAACATTTAAACAGAAACTGTCGATTTCTTTTCCAGATATTTCCGAAACTAATGTAGCGGAAGGGTTTCAGCAACAAATAAGTTTCAGTATTAAGCACGTACACATTTGACTATTGAACTCGTTGGTATAATGGTATTTATATCACGAGAGGGCGCTCCGTTGTTCTAAATTGAGTACCTGGTATCCGTATGTATGTACTATAAATAGACCTTGTATCTGGGAAGACGGTGTGTGACCTCGGGTCAGGGAGAACAATAGAATTGGGGTCTTCCGTTGGAACGTACGTAAAAAGTGGTCGTTTTGGGGAGTTGGGTTGTTGTTACGTGTTGCTAACACTGGAAAACGACATGGCGCCCTGAGTGTCACGAGGGAAGACTCACCACTATATGTTTGCCAGGGGATAATTCTTGAATCAGGGGGGATACTCATCACTTTCACATCATTTATTACCTGTACCTGCTGTGACTGACTGGAAGTCTACTCAAATTTTGGGAGAGCTGGAATAAAATGCCAGAATCATCAAAATCAGACAGCCGTGTCTCAGGGCATCTGTTCGTCTGTCAAGAGACAATTGATACCCCGGCTCTACGCGGAGCCCCCTCAACATACTACAGTTTTTGGTAACACGGATGGGGTGGTGTTGATGCAGGTTGGACGCTGGTGCTGTTGATTTTGACGGGTGATTTTCCAATTGCGGGCCGGGAGACTTCAAGCTGTGCGGTAGTGTGCTACGCCGAGGTACTGCGGCGGTGTACGGGGTTGCCAACCAACAGCCAGGCGGCGTGCGTTGGCCGGGCCGACGCGGGTGTGCTGAGCCAGGCGGAGGTTTGTGAGCTGGACCGGCGTAGAGCGTGCTGTACCTGTCGGCGTGCGGGGCCAAGGACGCGGAGCGGTCCGGTGTGTGGCAACGGAGGACGGAGTTCGTCGAGGATTTCTACCGCCAGGAAGCTGTCCATCTCCAAGACCAAGTGGACTGGACTGGACTTAAGTAGTAGTAAATTGCTTGAAGTTTGGTTCATGTAGCGGGTTGTTGCCCAATTGCTGTACATATACGTGGGATTCCAGTCAGTTGCAGGTAAAACTTGTTGACCTATTAATTGCAGTTGTAATTGTGATTTGGTTTTGTAATTTTGTAAAGTTACTGAGTAACGTTAGTGTACTTGTTGTATGGTGGTGTAATGGCGACCTCGGAGTCTGCTCTGGTCGAGCAGTTAGTTAAAGGGCTAACGGATGCTTTGAAGCAGAGCCGACCCACTGTACAGAGGCCAGTTAAGTTGTCATGTTTTTCCGGTAGGCCAGTAAAACCAGGGGATCCGACAGTCAAAGAATGGCTCGAGGAAGTTGAAATATATTGTCAACAGTGCAAGATACCTGGTTCGGAAAAAGCGCAAATTGTGTTGAACCATCTGAAGAGTACGGCGCGGGATGAGATCAAATGCCATGGAGAGGCAGGGTTAAATTTTGAGTCTCTCAAGAAACTTCTTCATAAGCACTTTGGGGGCTGGGAAACGGTTCAGTCATTGCATAAGGCATTGTATGAGCGTGTACAATTAGAAGATGAAACACTTATGGATTTTTCCAGGGTTCTGATCAGAATGTATGATCGGATACTGGAAGTGGCCTCTGACAGTGAGAAGGTTTCGCTGCAAGGTCTCCGCGACAAAGTTCTAATAGGACAGTTTGTGGCGGGGGCTAAGAGTCAGGGTGTCAGACTTGAGTTAAGGAGATTAGAGTTGTCCAAGTCTCAACAAACATTTCCTGAATTGCGTGATGCTGCGCTGGAGATTTTTCGTGACCTTGAGAGAGCTCCAAAGGCAAAGCGTGCTCAGACAAGGCAAGTCGTCGCAGATTGCGATGAGGAAACACATGATCAGAGATCTGATGTGTTTGTTAATAGTGCAATGGGGAGCAAGGATCCCAAGCATAGTACAGAGTTGCAACAGATGTTGCAACAGCAGCATCAGATTATTAAGTGCCTGCAGGAACAGCAGGCCCAGTTGCAGAAGCAACAGGATCAAGTACTTGATCTTATGAAGCATTTGCTTCGTAGTCAGGAGTCTAAGGTTGTAGACAAGGGTGAAGTTGTGAAACCTTTTGGGAGGAAACAACTTGTTTGTTTCTCGTGCAAGCAACCAGGCCATTTTAAGAGTAGTTGTCCGAACCGAGACAGGAGTGCAAGCACTAGTAATAGTGGCACGCCAAGCCCTAAGGCTACAAACCCGGTTACTGTTCAGTCAGGGGGTGTGCAGCCACAAAGTAGGGGAGAGTTAAACTGACTCCCCTCACCACTGTGGGCCAAGTGGTTGAGGGATTTGAGAAAGAGGCCCCGCCCAAACTTCAGACTGATAAGGGAATGGGTTCCAATGTTAGGTCAGTAGATGAAGTCCTTGATAAACTGGTACGCACCAGTCCAAGGGCGCAGGTAGAATTGGCAGGTGTCCCAGTTAGCGTTGTTCTTGACACTGGGGCGGAAACCTCCCTTATAAGTGCAGCATTTTATAGGAGTAAATTGGCCGCACATGTGACCGGAGTGGAGCCCGTGGGTACCTATTTACGCGTGTTTGGCGTAGGACCTTGTGAGGTACCAGTTGAAGGATATGTCCAGATTCCCCTGAGGGTTTTCAACCAGACGGTTGAGGCACATTTCCTTGTAGTAAAAGAGAGCCCCGAGGTTGGTTTGGGGAGTGGGCGTGGCCCCGTTCTTTTGGGTTGCAATGTTTTGCACCAGTTAAGAAACATGGTGGTAGATCCCTCACACCGAGATGCAGAAGCATGGAATGTGACATTACAGTGGTATAATCTGACTAAAAGGGAGCCGGGTAGGGTTTCGGTAGAGCAAAAGAAGCCTGTAGTTGTCCGTACGGGGCGTTGCACGACATTTATTCCCCCAAGGGAAGTGCGTTCCGTAAAGTGTAATGTGCGTGTACCTTCAAATGTGTGGGAAGGGAAGACTGTGGTGCTAGAGGGAATTCGGGATAGAATTTCGGGAGGGGGAACAGCATCAGCTCAGTTGGATCCAGGGTTAAGCAGTGGCTTAAGGGTCTATGATGCATGTGAAGTTGTGCGTGGGAACAAGGTAAATGTTCTTGTAGCTAATATGGGTGCACAAATGTTAGCTATTCCCCCACATTCTCAGGTGGCATTCCTCAGTGAGGTGTCCCCAGCCGTTCAGGTTGATTGTGATTTGGAGGGTAGTCAAGTGAACGTTTCTGTCAATAGGATAATGTCCCTGTCAGGTGATAGTTATTACGACACGGGTCCGGAGGAGCAGAGTCCTCCAGAGTCAGATTCAGTATTGGGGAGCGATGAACCACAGAAGTCTGAGATACATGTATATAAGGATGGAAGTTATTATCAGTTACCACCAGGAGTGGACTTAGGTTCATGTGATTTGAGTAGTGAAGAGCTAGATCGTGTTGTACATTTGATTCAGAAACACGATGCTGTATTTTCTAAGGATTCACTTGACTTGGGTACATGTGACAAAGTTCCACACAAGATACACACTGTTGATGAGGTGCCAGTGAGTCAACCGTATCGTAGGATACCTCCACAGTATATTGGAGAGGTTAAGGAGTTGCTTCAGAGGTTTTTGGAGCAGGGTATCATCCAGAGGAGTGGCAGTCCATATGCGAGTCCCATTGTTCTCGTTAAGAAACGGGATGGTGCTGTTCGCATATGTGTTGATTATCGGAGGCTAAACGCGAAGACGGTACGCGACGCGTTCCCGCTGCCGCGTATCGATGAATCGTTGGAGGCTCTGCGTGGTGCGCGCTACTTTTCATCTCTCGATCTTGCGCACGGGTATCATCAGGTTGTAATGGATACGGAGTCCATTCCAAAGACTGCTTTTCGTGTTCCTTTTGGGTTATTCGAGTACACCCGGATGCCTTTCGGGCTTGTAAATGCACCGGGCACTTTTCAACGCACAATGGAAATGTGTTTAGGTGATATGAACCTCACCGAGCTTCTTATATATCTGGACGATATCCTTGTATTTTCTGGCGATGTAGAGGAACACATTAGTAGGCTAGGTAAAGTGTTCACCAGAATTGCTGACTTTGGATTGAAGGTAAAAGGGGGGAAGTGTCATTTCTTCCAGTCACAAGTAACTTACTTAGGACATGTTGTGAGTTCTGAAGGCATTTCTGTCGATGCCGACAAGGTCCAAAGGGTCAAAGACTGGCCGGTTCCCACAAGATCTGGGGAGCTGAGGTCGTTCTTAGGATTGGCAGGATATTATAGGAGGTTTATTGCCGGGTTTTCTAAGATTGCAGCACCTCTCCATGAGTTATTGCCCTCATTGGTCAAGGGAAAGCCAGTTGTGAATCAAAAGAAGTTTGAGTGGACAGCGGAGGCCGATGAGGCATTCTGTAGGTTGAAACAGGTGCTCACGGAGGCTCCGGTGCTTAAGTACCCAGATTTCACTAAGCCGTTTGTGCTGGAGGTTGATGCCTCATTGAAAGGCTTAGGGGCATGCCTCGCCCAAGAAGATGAGCAAGGGAGGCGACATCCAGTTGCTTACGCTAGCAGGGGGCTTAGGGGTGCTGAGCGTAATTATCCCGACTATAGTTCGTTTAAACTAGAGTTGTTAGCGTTAAAGTGGGCGATTGTCGATAAATTTCGTGATTACCTTGTGGGGGCGAGATTTACAGTGTTGACAGATCATAACCCTCTTGCACATCTAAAAACTGCAAAGTTAGGGGCGTGTGAGATGAGATGGGTTGCTCAACTTGCTGCATTTAACTTTGGCGTTCAGTTCAGGTCAGGGGTTAGTAATAAGTGTGCAGATGCTCTTAGCCGGTATCCTGGCCATTGTTATTGTTCAGCCAGTGAGGTTGAACAGGTGTTCCAGTCAATGGTACACTCCACTTCAGTTCCACTTCGGGTAGATGTCTCACGGGCTGCCGTTCGTGAGTCAAGTGTGCAGGATCACTCTCCAAGCGGAAACCCGCCGAGTGTGTTTCCATCATGGACTTCAGACCAGTTGTCGGCCTTGCAAAAGGACGATCCGGAGTTAGGAATTAATTGGAGGCGTTGGGAGGCAGGTTGGCGTCCAGGGGAGCCAGTGGCGGATTTGGGTTCTGAGTCACCCGAGTTGAAAGCGTGGGTGTGGCAGTGGCCGCGTTTTGTTGAACGTGACGGGGTTCTCTGCCGTCAGGTCAACGATCCATTGCATGGAGAGTTGTTTCAGATTTTACTGCCGAAATGTCTCATCCCTCGGGTGATGCAGGGTTGTCATGATGGATGGGGACATCAGGGTGTTACCAGGACTTGCTCACTCTTAAGGAGGCGAGTCTATTGGCCCAACATGGCTACCATGGTACGCCGTTATATTAGTCAGTGTAGGCAGTGTATAACCGCGAAGGCCATGGAACCTAAACCCAGGACGCCTATGCGTCACCTACTTGCGTTTAGACCGCTCGAGGTTGTGGCGATTGACTTTGTGAAGCTTGACAAGGGAAAGGGTGGTTATGAAGATGTTCTTGTCATTACAGATGTTTATACCAGATTTGTGCAGGCGGTACCTTGCAAAGATCAACTTGCTGTCACGGTAGCCAAAGCTCTTATACAGCATTGGTTCACTCGTTTCGGGATCCCTAGTAGAATACATAGCGATCAGGGAAGGAATTTCGAAGGGGAAGTAATCCGGGAACTTTGTGCTTTGTATGGGATAACTAAATCTAGAACAACACCCTATCACCCTGAAGGAAATTCACAGGCAGAACGGTTCAATAGAACATTGTTCGGATTAATCAAGTCCCTTAGTGAGCGGGATAGACGCAAGTGGCCTGAGTTCTTGGCTCATTTAGTGTTTGTATATAATGCCACGCCACATTGTGTGACTGGGGAGGCACCGTATACTCTCATGTTTGGGAGAGAACCAACTATTCCTTTAGATCAGCTTCTTGGGAAAACTGACAGTGATTGGGGCCAAGACTTTGTAAAAGAGCAGTCACAGTTAATTGATAGAGCTAACGAACTAGTCAGTGATAGAGTAGCTAAGGTTTGTAACCGTAACAAGGCTGCTTACGATGTGAAAGCTACTGCAAAACCTATTGGAACTGGTACACAAGTGTTGTTGAAGAAATGTGCATTTCGGGGGCGACACAAATTGGCAAATGCATATGAGAGCACACCCTATGTAGTTGTTGGAGTTAATGACCATGGTGATGTGTATCACATCCGACCATTACTGGGAGGGGAACAAAAGAGTGTTCACAGAAGGTTGTTACGGGTTTGTCCGCCAGAATTTGGGGAGTCAAGCAGTAGTAGTGAAACTGAGTCAGATGACTCTGATTGGGGTTTTATTGAAACCAGTGGTAATGCTGCAGAGCAGACTCCGAGTTCGGGTGCGAAGCTGGTTGACCAACACAAAGTAGGGGAGCCAGCCACGGGGTCTAGTAGGGATGTAAAGCCCTTTTTGGAGATCCAAGCGGAGTACCCGTGGGAAGCATAAGAACCCATTTCATTTGCCAAGGTCAGCGGTGCGCTGAGTATTTAATACCAAGGGTTGGTTGGTAGTTCCCTGTGTATGGCTGAAGGTTGGTTTAAAGGCCGACTGTTGGGAAGGACTGGGGTATCCAGCTTCCTTGCGGGCGCCCCAACTGGATAGCAGCGCAGTGTCTACAGCCACCGTAGTCAGGTTTGTGGTTAATCATTGGGTGTAATCAAGCGGGCAATGTGTGTTGGTGAGTCCCACTACCAATGGAAGTAGTTCACATGTTTGTATTGTTTGGACATAGTTTTGTTAAACGCCTTCGCCACCAGCGTGGATATTTTGATATTGAGTTGTCGAGAGGTACTTATTCGATAAAGTGTCTTGGGGAGGGTGGTCTCACAATTGGCCGTGTGCTAAGAGACCCTCAGCGATATTTGAATCAACTTAGGGAGGCTTCACCTAAGGTGCTTATTCTTGATCTGGGAACCAATGATCTGTGTTCTAGGGAGAATAGTCCGGAGGCGGTACATGTCTCTATGTGTAAATTAGTTAAAGAGTTTTCAAGTTGGGGTATTACGCCAGAGGTTGTTGTATTCTTACCCGTTTTACCACGAACAAGTGGCATGAGAAGTTACCAAGTTTCATTAGAAGAGTTCAATGAAAGAGTACAATGTTTCAATGAGTTGCTAGAGTGTTCAACATTCACAGAGGATAGATGGTGGCTGTGGCGACACAGGTCCCTGAGAAATCCTAGCTTTATCCTTGACGGGGTACACTTAAACCAGTTGGGTATGATGCATTACGAGAAGACACTCAGCCGGCTTGTTAAGTTTTTTGAATTTCGAGTTTTGTAAATTGACCAAAAAAACCCCTCTGGGTCTACTTTCTAACTTGATGTATGTCAGTATTCTGCTTTGCTAAGAGTAGCAGGAGTTATCATTGTACAAATGGACACATTGTGTTACATGGTCTGTTTTGCTGTTTATTTAACTGAAATTGTTAAAAAAATCATAGTTTGTATTGATTAGTAATCCCTGCGATCTTCAGGCGCAGATCGTTAAAGTAGGGGAGGATGTAGCGGAAGGGTTTCAGCAACAAATAAGTTTCAGTATTAAGCACGTACACATTTGACTATTGAACTCGTTGGTATAATGGTATTTATATCACGAGAGGGCGCTCCGTTGTTCTAAATTGAGTACCTGGTATCCGTATGTATGTACTAAAAATAGACCTTGTATCTGGGAAGACGGTGTGTGACCTCGGGTCAGGGAGAACAATAGAATTGGGGTCTTCCGTTGGAACGTACGTAAAAAGTGGTCGTTTTGGGGAGTTGGGTTGTTGTTACGTGTTGCTAACACTGGAAAACGACATGGCGCCCTGAGTGTCACGAGGGAAGACTCACCACTATATGTTTGCCAGGGGATAATTCTTGAATCAGGGGGGATACTCATCACTTTCACATCATTTATTACCTGTACCTGCTGTGACTGACTGGAAGTCTACTCAAATTTTGGGAGAGCTGGAATAAAATGCCAGAATCATCAAAATCAGACAGCCGTGTCTCAGGGCATCTGTTCGTCTGTCAAGAGACAATTGATACCCCGGCTCTACGCGGAGCCCCCTCAACATACTACACTAAAGCACATATGGAGATGAATGTCTCACGAATCGAAAGAAAAGCACGTGCCCTTTCAGATGACACCACGATTGTCAGTTCTGAAAGAATTTTTGATTTTTCATCATCGCATATACGGAGCCTTCTTTGAGTTGGGCTTGAGCACGGGAAGTGCGAGTACGTGAGATTCACGCAAACAAATCAAGCATTTCTACACAAAGTTGCGCTTTCTTTTCCAGATATTTCCGAAACTAAAGCACATATGGAGATGAATCTCTCATGAATCGAAAGAAAAGCATGTGCCCATTCAGATGAAACCACGATTGTCAGATCTAAAAGAATTTTTGATTTTTCAGAATCGCATATACGGAGCCTTCTTCTCCCCGGCTGAACTGGGATAGTGGACAGCCTGTCAGATTTCTCCCAAAAAATCAACATTTCCACAGAAACTGTCGATTTCTTTTCCAGATATTTCCGAAACTAAAGCACATATGGAGATGAATGTCTCACGAATGGAAAGAAAAGCACGTGCCCTTTCAGATGACACCACGATTGTCAGTTCTGAAAGAATTTTTGATTTTTCATCATCGCATATACGGAGCCTTCGTTGAGTTGAGATTGAACACGGGAAGTGCGTGAACCTGAGATTTACGCTAAAAATCGAGCATATCCACACAAACTAGCGTTCTTTTCCAGACATTTCCGAAACTAAAGCAGATATGGAGATGAATGTCTCACGAATCGAAAGAAAAGCATGTGCCATTTCAGATGACACCACGATTGTCAGTTCTGAAAGAATTTTTGATTTTTCATCACCGCATATACGGAGCCTTCTTTGAGTTGGGATTGAACACGAGAAGTGCAATTAAGTCAGATTTCCGCAAACAAATCGAGCATTTGTACACAACCTTGCACTTTCTTTTCCAGATAGTTCCGAAACTAAAGCACATATGGAGATGAATCTCTCCTGACTCGAAAGAGGAGCATATACCCTTTCAGATGACACCACGATTGTCAGTTCTGAAAGAATTTTTGATTTTGCTTCACCGCATATACGGAGCCTTCTTTGAGTTGGGCTTGAGCTAGGGGAGTGCGAGTACGTGAGATTTCGGCAAACAAATCGAGCATTTGTACACAAACTCGGGTTTCATTTCCAGATATTTTCGAAACTAAAGCACATATGGAGATGAATCTCTCATGAATCGAAAGACTAGCATGTGCCCTTTCAGATGACACCACGATTGTCAGTTCTGAAAGAATTTTTGATTTTTCAGAATCGCATATACGGAGCTTTCTTCTCCCGGGCTGAACTGGGATAGTGGACAGCCTGGCAGATTTACCGCAAAAAATCAAGCTTTTCCACACAAACTCGCACCTTCTTTTCAAGATATTTCTGAAACTAAAGCACATATGGAGATTAATCTCTCACAAATCGAAAGACTAGCATGTGCACTTTCAGATGACACCACGTTTGTCAGTTCTGAAAGAATTTTTGATTTTTCAAAATCGCATATACAAAGCCTTCTTTGCGTTGGGCTTGAACACGGGAAGTGCGTGCACGTGAGATGTACGCTAAAAATCGAGCATATCCACACAAACTAGCGCTTTCTTTTCCAGATATTTCGGAAACTAAAGCACATGTGGAGATGAATCTTGCACAAATCGAAAGAGGAGCATATGCCCTCTCAGATGACACCACGATTGTCAGATCTAAAAGAATTTTTGATTTTTCAGAATCGCATATACGGGGCCTTCTTTGAGTTGGGATTGAACACGGGAAGTGCGTGCACGTGAGATTTACGCTAAAAATCGAGCATATCCACACAAACTCGCGCTTTCTTTTCCAGATATTTCCGAAACTAAAGCACATATGGAGATGAATCTTGCATAAAGCGAAAGAGGAGCATGTGCCCTTTCAGATGACACCACGATTGTCAGTTCTGAAAGAATTTTTGATTTTTCATCACCGCATATACGGAGCCTTCTTTGAGTTGGGCTTGAGCTAGGGGAGTGCGTGCACGTGAGATTTCCGCAAACAAATCGAGCATTTGTACACAAACTCGGGTTTCATTTCCAGATATTTTCGAAACTAAAGCACATATGGAGATGAATCTCTCATGAATCGAAAGACTAGCATGTGCCCTTTCAGATGACACCACGATTGTCGGTTCTGAAAGAATTTTTGATTTTTCATCATGGCATATACGGAGCCTTCTTCTCCCGGGCTGAACTGGGATAGTGGACAGCCTGGCAGATTTACCGCAAAAAATCAAGCTTTTCCACACAAACTCGCGCCTTCTTTTCCAGATATTTTCGAAACTAAAGCACATATGGAGATTAATCTCTCACAAATCGAAAGACTAGCATGTGCACTTTCAGATGACACCACGATTGTCAGTTCTGAAAGATTTCTTGATTTTTCATCACCGCCTATACGGAGCCTTCTTTGAGTTGGGCTTGAGCACGGGAAGTGCGTGCACCTAAAATTTACGCAAACAAATCGAGCATATCCACACAAACTAGCGCTTTCTTTTCCAGATATTTCGGAAACTAAAGCACATATGGAGATGAATCTTGCACGAATCGAAAGAGGAGCATATGCCCTGTCAGATGACACCACGTTTGTCAGATCTAAAAGAATTTTTGATTTTTCAGAATCGCATATACGGGGCCTTCTTTGAGTTGGGATTGAGCACGGGAAGTGGGAGTACGTGAGATTAACGCAAACAAATCAAGCATTTCTACACAAAGTTGCGCTTTCTTTTCCAGATATTTCCGAAACTAAAGCACATATGGAGATGAATCTCTCATGAATCGAAAGAAGAGCATGTGCCCATTCAGATGAAACCACGATTGTCAGATCTAAAAGAATTTTTGATTTTTCAGAATCGCATATACGGAGCCTTCTTCTCCCCGGCTGAACTGGGATAGTGGACAGCCTGTCAGATTTCTCCCAAAAAATCAACATTTCCACAGAAACTGTCGATTTCTTTTCCAGATATTTCCGAAACTAAAGCACATATGGAGATGAATGTCTCGCGAATCGAAAGAAAAGCACGTGCCCTTTCAGATGACACCACGATTGTCAGTTCTGAAAGAATTTTTGATTTTTCATCATCGCATATACGGAGCCTTCTTTGAGTTGGGATTGAACACGGGAAGTGCAATTAAGTCAGATTTCCGCAAACAAATCGAACATTTGTACACAACTTTGCACTTTCTTTTCCAGATAGATCTGAAACTAAAGCACATATGGAGATGAATCTCTCATGACTCGAAAGAGGAGCATATACCCTTTCAGATGACACCACGATTGTCAGTTCTGAAAAAATTTTTGATTTTGCATCACCGCATATACGGAGCCTTCTTAGAGTTGGGCTTGAGCTAGGGGAGTGCGAGTACGTGAGATATCCGCAAACAAATCGAGCATTTGTACACAAACTCGGGCTTTCATTTCCAGATATTTCCGAAACCAAAAGTACATATGGAGATGAATCTCTTACGAATCGAAGGAAAAGCATGTGCCCTTTCAGATGACACCACGATTGTCAGATCTGAAAGAATTTTTGATTTTCATCACTGCATATACAAAGCCTTCTTTGCGTTGGGCTTGAACACGGGAAGTGCAAATAAGTCAGCTTTCCGCAAGCAAATGGAGCATTTGTACACAAACCTGCGCTTTCTTTTCCAGATAGTTCTGAAACTAAAGCACATATGGAGATAAATATCTCATGAATCGAAAGAGGAGCATATGCCCTTTCAGATGACACCACGATTGTCAGTTCTGAAAGAATTTTTGATTTTTCAGAATCGCAAATACGGAGCCTTCTTTGAGTTGGGCTTGAGCACGGGAAGTGCGAGTACGTGAGATTTACGGAAACAAATCGAGCATTTGTACACAAAGTTGCGCTTTCTTTTCCAGATATTTCCGAAACCAAAGCACATATGGAGATAAATCTCTTACGAATCGAAAGAAAAGCATGTGCCCTGTAAGATGACACCACGATTGTCAGATCTGAAAGAATTTTTGATTTTTCATCACTGCATATACGGAGCCTTCTTTGCGTTGGGCTTGAGCAGAGGAAGTGCGAATAAGTCAGATTACCGCAAGCAAATCGAGCATTTGTACACAAACCTCCACTTTCTTTTCCAGATCCATCTGAATCTAAAGCACATATGGAGATAAATATCTCATGAATCGAGAGAGGAGCATGTGCCCATTCAGATGAAACCACGATTGTCAGATCTAAAAGAATTTTTGATTTTTCAGAATCGCATATACGGGGCCTTCTTTGAGTTGGGATTGAACACGGGAAGTGCGTGCACGTGAGATTTACGCTAAAAATCGAGCATATCCACACAAACTCGCGCTTTCTTTTCCAGATATTTCCGAAACTAAAGCACATATGGAGATGAATCTTGCACGAATCGAAAGAGGAGCATATGCCCTGTCAGATGACACCACGATTGTCAGATCTAAAAGAATTTTTGATTTTTCAGAATCGCATATACGGGGCCTTCTTTGAGTTGGGATTGAACACGGGAAGTGCGTGCACGTGAGATTTACGCTAAAAATCGAGCATATCCACACAAACTCGCGCTTTCTTTTCCGGATATTTCCGAAACTAAAGCACATATGGAGATGAATCTTGCATAAAGCGAAAGAGGAGCATGTGCCCTTTCACATGACACCACGATTGTCAGTTCTGAAAGAATTTTTGATTTTTCATCACCGCATATACGGAGCCTTCTTTGAGTTGGGCTTGAGCACGGGAAGTGCGAGTACGTGAGATTTCCGCAAACAAATCGAGCATTTGTACACAACCTTGCACTTTCTTTTCCAGATAGTTCCGAAACTAAAGCACAAATGGAGATGAATCTGTCATGAATCGAAAGACTAGCATGTGCCCTTTCAGATTACACCACGATTGTCAGTTCTGAAAGAATTTTTGATTTTTCAGAATCGCATATACGGAGCCTTCTTCTCCCGGGCTGAACTCGGATAGTGGACAGCCTGGCAGATTTACCGCAAAAAATCAAGCTTTTCCACACAAACTCGCGCCTTCTTTTCAAGATATTTCCGAAACTAAAGCACATATGGAGATTAATCTACACAAAGTTGCGCTTTCTTTTCCAGATATTTCCGAAACTAAAGCACATATGGAGATGAATCTCTCATGAATCGAAAGAAGAGCATGTGCCCATTCAGATGAAACCACGATTGTCAGATCTAAAAGAATTTTTGATTTTTCAGAATCGCATATACGGAGCCTTCTTCTCCCCGGCTGAACTGGGATAGTGGACAGCCTGTCAGATTTCTCCCAAAAAATCAACATTTCCACAGAAACTGTCGATTTCTTTTCCAGATATTTCCGAAACTAAAGCACATATGGAGATGAATGTCTCGCGAATCGAAAGAAAAGCACGTGCCCTTTCAGATGACACCACGATTGTCAGTTCTGAAAGAATTTTTGATTTTTCATCATCGCATATACGGAGCCTTCTTTGAGTTGGGATTGAACACGGGAAGTGGAATTAAGTCAGATTTCCGCAAACAAATCGAACATTTGTACACAACTTTGCACTTTCTTTTCCAGATAGATCTGAAACTAAAGCACATATGGAGATGAATCTCTCATGACTCGAAAGAGGAGCATATACCCTTTCAGATGACACCACGATTGTTAGTTCTGAAAAAATTTTTGATTTTGCATCACCGCATATACGGAGCCTTCTTAGAGTTGGGCTTGAGCTAGGGGAGTGCGAGTACGTGAGATTTCCGCAAACAAATCGAGCATTTGTACACAAACTCGGGCTTTCATTTCCAGATATTTCCGAAACCAAAAGTACATATGGAGATGAATCTCTTACGAATCGAAGGAAAAGCATGTGCCCTTTCAGATGACACCACGATTGTCAGATCTGAAAGAATTTTTGATTTTCATCACTGCATATACAAAGCCTTCTTTGCGTTGGGCTTGAACACGGGAAGTGCAAATAAGTCAGCTTTCCGCAAGCAAATGGAGCATTTGTACACAAACCTGCGCTTTCTTTTCCAGATAGTTCTGAAACTAAAGCACATATGGAGATAAATATCTCATGAATCGAAAGAGGAGCATATGCCCTTTCAGATGACACCACGATTGTCAGTTCTGAAAGAATTTTTGATTTTTCAGAATCGCAAATACGGAGCCTTCTTTGAGTTGGGCTTGAGCACGGGAAGTGCGAGTACGTGAGATTTCCGCAAACAAATCGAGCATTTGTACACAAACTCGGGCTTTCATTTCCAGATATTTCCGAAACCAAAAGTACATATGGAGATGAATCTCTTACGAATCGAAGGAAAAGCATGTGCCCTTTCAGATGACACCACGATTGTCAGATCTGAAAGAATTTTTGATTTTCATCACTGCATATACAAAGCCTTCTTTGCGTTGGGCTTGAACACGGGAAGTGCAAATAAGTCAGCTTTCCGCAAGCAAATGGAGCATTTGTACACAAACCTGCGCTTTCTTTTCCAGATAGTTCTGAAACTAAAGCACATATGGAGATAAATATCTCATGAATCGAAAGAGGAGCATATGCCCTTTCAGATGACACCACGATTGTCAGTTCTGAAAGAATTTTTGATTTTTCAGAATCGCAAATACGGAGCCTTCTTTGAGTTGGGCTTGAGCACGGGAAGTGCGAGTACGTGAGATTAACGCAAACAAATCAAGCATTTCTACACAAAGTTGCGCTTTCTTTTCCTGATATTTCCGAAACTAAAGCATATATGGAGATGAATCTCTCATGAATCGAAAGAGGAGCATGTGCCCATTCAGATGAAACCACGATTGTCAGATCTAAAAGAATTTTTGATTTTTCAGAATCGCATATACGGGGCCTTCTTTGATTTGGGATTGAACACGGGAAGTGCGTGCACGTGAGATTTACGCTAAAAATCGAGCATATCCACACAAACTCGCGCTTTCTTTTCCAGATATTTCCGAAACTAAAGCACATATGGAGATGAATCTTGCACGAATCGAAAGAGTAGCATATGCCCTGTCAGATGACACCACGATTGTCAGATCTAAAAGAATTTTTGATTTTTCAGAATCGCATATACGGGGCCTTCTTTGAGTTGGGATTGAACACGGGAAGTGCGTGCACGTGAGATTTACGCTAAAAATCGAGCATATCCACACAAACTCGCGCTTTCTTTTCCGGATATTTCCGAAACTAAAGCACATATGGAGATGAATCTTGCATAAAGCGAAAGAGGAGCATGTGCCCTTTCACATGACACCACGATTGTCAGTTCTGAAAGAATTTTTGATTTTTCATCACCGCATGTACGGAGCCTTCTTTGAGTTGGGCTTGAACATGGGAAATGCGTGCACGTGAGATTTAAGCAAACAAATCGAGCATTTGTACACAACCCTGCACTTTCTTTTCCAGATAGTTCCGAATATAAAGCACATATGGAGATGGATCTGTAATGACTCAAAAGAAAAGCATGTGCCCTTTCAGATGACACCACGATTGTCAGTTCTGAAAGAATTTTTGATTTTTCAGAATCGCATATACGGAGCCTTCTTCTCCCGGGCTGAACTCGGATAGTGGACAGCCTGGCAGATTTACCGCAAAAAATCAAGCTTTTCCACACAAACTCGCGCCTTCTTTTCAAGATATTTCCGAAACTAAAGCACATATGGAGATTAATCTCTCACAAATCGAAAGACTAGCATGTGCACTTTCAGATGACACCACGATTGTCAGTTCTGAAAGAATTCTTGATTTTTCATCACCGCCTATACGGAGCCTTCTTTGAGTTGGGCTTGAGCACGGGAAGTGCGTGCACGTAAAATTTACGCAAACAAATCGAGCATATCCACACAAACTAGCGCTTTCTTTTCCAGATATTTCGGAAACTAAAGCACATATGGAGATGAATCTTGCACGAATCGAAAGAGGAGCATATGCCCTTTCAGATGACACCACGATTGTCAGGTCTAAAAGAATTTTTGATTTTGCATCACCGCATATACGGAGCCTTCTTTGAGTTGGGCTTGAGCTAGTGGAGGGCGAGTACGTGAGATTTCCGCAAACAAATCGAACATTTGTACACAAACTCGGGTTTCATTTCCAGATATTTTGGAAACTAAAGCACATATGGAGATGAATCTCTCATGAATCGAAAGACTAGCATGTGCCCTTTGAGATGACACCACGATTGTGAGTTCTGAAAGAATTTTTGATTTTTCAGAATCGCATATACGGAGCCTTCTTCTCCCGGGCTGAACTCGGATAGTGGACAGCCTTGCAGATTTACCGCAAAAAATCAAGCTTTTCCACACAAACTCGCACCTTCTTTTCAAGATATTTCTGAAACTAAAGCACATATGGAGATTAATCTCTCACAAATGGAAAGACTAGCATGTGCACTTTCAGATGACACCATGATTGTCAGTTCTGAAAGAAGTTTTGATTTTTCATCATCGCATATACCGAGCCTTCTTTGAGTTGGGATTGAACACGGGAAGTGCAATGAAGTCAGATTTCCGCAAACAAATCGAACATTTGTACATAAACCTGCGCTTTCTTTTCAAGATAGTTCTGAAACTAAAGCACATATGGAGATGAATATCTCATGAATCGAAAGAAAAGCATGTGCCCTGTAAGATGACACCACGATTGTCAGTTCTGAAAGAATTTTTGATTTTTCAAAATCGCATATACGGAGCCTCCTTTGAGTTGGGCTTGAACACGGGAAGTGCGTGCACGTGAGATTTAAGCAAACAAATCGAGCATTTGTACACAAACTAGCGCTTTCTTTTCCAGATATTTCCGAAACTAAAGCACATATGGAGATGAATCTTGCACGAATCGAAAGAGGAGCATGTGCCCTTTCAGATGACACCACGATTGTCAGTTCTGATAGAATTTTTGATTTTTCATCACGGGATATGCGGAGCCTTCTTTGAGTTGGGCTTGAGCACGAGTAGTGCGAGTACGTGAGATTTACGGAAAAAAATCGAGCATTTGTATACAAAGTTGCGCTTTCTTTTCCAGATATTTCGGAAACTAAAGCACATATGGAGATGAATCTCTCATGAATCGAAAGAAAATCATGTGCCCTTTCAGATGACACCACGATTGTCAGTTCTGAAAGAATTTTTGATTTTTCATCACCGCCTATACGGAGCCTTCATTGAGTTGGGCTTGAGCACAGGAAGTGCGAGTACGTGAGATTTCCGCAAACAAATCGAGCATTTGTACACAAACCTCCACTTTCTTTTCCAGATCCATCTGAATCTAAAGCACATATGGAGATAAATATCTCATGAATCGAAAGAGGAGCATATGCCCTTTCAGATGACACCACGATTGTCAGTTCTGAAAGAATTTTTGATTTTTCAGAATCGCAAATACGGAGCCTTCTTTGAGTTGGGCTTGAGCACGGAAAGTGCGAGTACGTGAGATTTACGCAAACAAATCAAGCATTTCTACACAAAGTTGCGCTTTCTTTTCCTGATATTTCCGAAACTAAAGCATATATGGAGATGAATCTCTCATGAATCGAAAGAGGAGCATGTGCCCATTCAGATGAAACCATGATTGTCAGATCTAAAAGAATTTTTGATTTTTCAGAATCGCATATACGGGGCCTTCTTTGAGTTGGGATTGAACACGGGAAGTGCGTGCACGTGAGATTTACGATAAAAATCGAGCATATCCACACAAACTCGCGCTTTCTTTTCCAGATATTTTCGAAACTAAAGCACATATGGAGATGAATCTTGCACGAATCGTAAGAGGAGGATGTGCCCTTTCAGATGACACCACGATTGTCAGATCTAAAAGAATTTTTGATTTTTATCACCGCAAATACGGAGCCTTCTTTGAGTTGGGATTGAACACGGGAAGTGCGTGCACGTGAGATTTACGATAAAAATCGAGCATATCCAGACAAACTCGCGCTTTCTTTTCCTGATATTTTCGAAACTAAAGCACATATGGAGATGAATCTTGCACGAATCGTAAGAGGAGCATGTGCCCTTTCAGATGACACCACGATTGTCAGATCTAAAAGAATTTTTGATTTTTCAGAATCGCATATACGGGGCCTTCTTTGAGTTGGGATTGAACACGGGAAGTGCGTGCACGTGAGATTTACGCTAAAAATCGAGCATATCCACACAAACTCGCGCCTTCTTTTCCAGATATTTCCGAAACTAAAGCACATATGGAGATGAATCTTGCACGAATCGTAAGAGGAGCATGTGCCCTTTCAGATGACACCACGATTGTCAGATCTAAAAGAATTTTTGATTTTTATCACCGCAAATACGGAGCCTTCTTTGAGTTGGGCTTGAGCACGGGAAGTGCGAGTACGTGAGATTCACGCAAACAAATCCAGCATTTCTACACAAAGTTGCGCTTTCTTTTCCAGATAGTTCCGAAACTAAAGCACATATGGAGATGAATCTCTCATGAATCGAAAGAAGAGCATGTGCCCATTCAGATGAAACCACGATTGTCAGATCTAAAAGAATTTTTGATTTTTCAGAATCGCATATACGGAGCCTTCTTCTCCCCGGCTGAACTGGGATAGTGGACAGCCTGTCAGATTTCTCCCAAAAAATCAACATTTCCACAGAAACTGTCGATTTCTTTTCCAGATATTTCCGAAACTAAAGCACATATGGAGATGAATGTCTCACGAATCGAAAGAAAAGCACGTGCCCTTTCAGATGACACCACGATTGTCAGTTCTGAAAGAATTTTTGATTTTTCATCATCGCATATACGGAGCCTTCTTTGAGTTGGGATTGAACACGGGAAGTGCAATTAAGTCAGATTTCCGCAAACAAATCGAACATTTGTACACAACTTTGCACTTTCTTTTCCAGATAGATCTGAAACTAAAGCACATATGGAGATGAATCTCTCCTGACTCGAAAGAGGAGCATATACCCTTTCAGATGACACCACGATTGTCAGTTCTGAAAAAATTTTTGATTTTGCATCACCGCATATACGGAGCCTTCTTAGAGTTGGGCTTGAGCTAGGGGAGTGCGAGTACGTGAGATTTCCGCAAACAAATCGAGCATTTGTACACAAACTCGGGCTTTCATTTCCAGATATTTCCGAAACCAAAAGTACATATGGAGATGAATCTCTTACGAATCGAAGGAAAAGCATGTGCCCTTTCAGATGACACCACGATTGTCAGATCTGAAAGAATTTTTGATTTTCATCACTGCATATACAAAGCCTTCTTTGCGTTGGGCTTGAACACGGGAAGTGCAAATAAGTCAGCTTTCCGCAAGCAAATGGAGCATTTGTACACAAACCTGCGCTTTCTTTTCCAGATAGTTCTGAAACTAAAGCACATATGGAGATAAATATCTCATGAATCGAAAGAGGAGCATATGCCCTTTTAGATGACACCACGATTGTCAGTTCTGAAAGAATTTTTGATTTTTCAGAATCGCAAATACGGAGCCTTCTTTGAGTTGGGCTTGAGCACAGGAAGTGCGAGTACGTGAGATTAACGCAAACAAATCAAGCATTTCTACACAAAGTTGCGCTTTCTTTTCCTGATATTTCCGAAAGTAAAGCATATATGGAGATGAATCTCTCATGAATCGAAAGAGGAGCATGTGCCCATTCAGATGAAACCACGATTGTCAGATCTAAAAGAATTTTTGATTTTTCAGAATCGCATATACGGGGCCTTCTTTGAGTTGGGATTGAACACGGGAAGTGCGTGCACGTGAGATTTACGATAAAAATCGAGCATATCCACACAAACTCGCGCTTTCTTTTCCAGATATTTTCGAAACTAAAGCACATATGGAGATGAATCTTGCACGAATCGTAAGAGGAGCATGTGCCCTTTCAGATGACACCACGATTGTCAGATCTAAAAGAATTTTTGATTTTTATCACCGCAAATACGGAGCCTTCTTAGAGTTGGGCTTGAGCTAGGGGAGTGCGAGTACGTGAGATTTCCGCAAACAAATCGAGCATTTGTACACAAACTCGGGTTTCATTTCCAGATATTTTCGAAACTAAAGCACATATGGAGATGAATCTCTCATGAATCGAAAGAAGAGCATGTGCCCATTCAGATGAAACCACGATTGTCAGATCTAAAAGAATTTTTGATTTTTCAGAATCGCATATACGGAGCCTTCTTCTCCCCGGCTGAACTGGGATAGTGGACAGCCTGTCAGATTTCTCCCAAAAAATCAACATTTCCACAGAAACTGTCGATTTCTTTTCCAGATATTTCCGAAACTAAAGCACATATGGAGATGAATGTCTCGCGAATCGAAAGAAAAGCACGTGCCCTTTCAGATGACACCACGATTGTCAGTTCTGAAAGAATTTTTGATTTTTCATCATCGCATATACGGAGCCTTCTTTGAGTTGGGATTGAACACGGGAAGTGCAATTAAGTCAGATTTCCGCAAACAAATCGAACATTTGTACACAACTTTGCACTTTCTTTTCCAGATAGTTCTGAAACTAAAGCACATATGGAGATAAATATCTCATGAATCGAAAGAGGAGCATATACCCTTTCAGATGACACCACGATTGTCAGTTCTGAAAACATTTTTGATTTTGCATCACCGCATATACGGAGCCTTCTTAGAGTTGGGCTTGAGCTAGGTGAGTGCGAGTACGTGAGATTTCTGCAAACAAATCGAGCATTTGTACACAAACTCGGGTTTCATTTCCAGATATTTTCGAAACTAAAGCACATATGGAGATGAATCTCTCATGAATCGAAAGACTAGCATGTGCCCTTTCAGATGACACCACGATTGTCAGTTCTGAAAGAATTTTTGATTTTTCAGAATCGCATATACGGAGCTTTCTTCTCCCGGGCTGAACTGGGATAGTGGACAGCCTGGCAGATTTACCGCAAAAAATCAAGCTTTTCCACACAAACTCGCACCTTCTTTTCAAGATATTTCTGAAACTAAAGCACATATGGAGATTAATCTCTCACAAATCGAAAGACTAGCATGTGCACTTTCAGATGACACCACGTTTGTCAGTTCTGAAAGAATTTTTGATTTTTCAGAATCGCATATACGGGGCCTTCTTTGAGTTGGGATTGAACACGGGAAGTGCGTGCACGTGAGATGTACGCTAAAAATCGAGCATATCCACACAAACTCGCGCTTTCTTTTCCAGATATTTCGGAAACTAAAGCACATGTGGAGATGAATCTTGCACAAATCGAAAGAGGAGCATATGCCCTCTCAGATGACACCACGATTGTCAGATCTAAAAGAATTTTTGATTTTTCAGAATCGCATATACGGGGCCTTCTTTGAGTTGGGATTGAACACGGGAAGTGCGTGCACGTGAGATTTACGCTAAAAATCGAGCATATCCACACAAACTCGCGCTTTCTTTTCCAGATATTTCCGAAACTAAAGCACATATGGAGATGAATCTTGCATAAAGCGAAAGAGGAGCATGTGCCCTTTCAGATGACACCACGATTGTCAGTTCTGAAAGAATTTTTGATTTTTCATCACCGCATATACGGAGCCTTCTTTGAGTTGGGCTTGAGCTAGGGGAGTGCGTGCACGTGAGATTTCTGCAAACAAATCGAGCATATCCACACAAACTAGCGCTTTCTTTTCCAGATATTTCGGAAACTAAAGCACATATGGAGATGAATCTTGCACGAATCGAAAGAGGAGCATATGCCCTGTCAGATGACACCACGTTTGTCAGATCTAAAAGAATTTGTGATTTTTCAGAATCGCATATACGGGGCCTTCTTTGAGTTGGGATTGAGCACGGGAAGTGGGAGTACGTGAGATTCACGCAAACAAATCAAGCATTTCTACACAAAGTTGCGCTTTCTTTTCCAGATATTTCCGAAACTAAAGCACATATGGAGATGAATCTCTCATGAATCGAAAGAAGAGCATGTGCCCATTCAGATGAAACCACGATTGTCAGATCTAAAAGAATTTTTGATTTTTCAGAATCGCATATACGGAGCCTTCTTCTCCCCGGCTGAACTGGGATAGTGGACAGCCTGTCAGATTTCTCCCAAAAAATCAACATTTCCACAGAAACTGTCGATTTCTTTTCCAGATATTTCCGAAACTAAAGCACATATGGAGATGAATGTCTCACGAATGGAAAGAAAAGCACGTGCCCTTTCAGATGACACCACGATTGTCAGTTCTGAAAGAATTTTTGATTTTTCATCATCGCATATACGGAGCCTTCTTTGAGTTGAGATTGAACACGGGAAGTGCGTGAACCTGAGATTTACGCTAAAAATCGAGCATATCCACACAAACTAGCGTTCTTTTCCAGACATTTCCGAAACTAAAGCAGATATGGAGATGAATGTCTCACGAATCGAAAGAAAAGCATGTGCCATTTCAGATGACACCACGATTGTCAGTTCTGAAAGAATTTTTGATTTTTCATCACCGCATATACGGAGCCTTCTTTGAGTTGGGATTGAACACGAGAAGTGCAATTAAGTCAGATTTCCGCAAACAAATCGAGCATTTGTACACAACCTTGCACTTTCTTTTCCAGATAGTTCCGAAACTAAAGCACATATGGAGATGAATCTCTCCTGACTCGAAAGAGGAGCATATACCCTTTCAGATGACACCACGATTGTCAGTTCTGAAAGAATTTTTGATTTTGCTTCACCGCATATACGGAGCCTTCTTTGAGTTGGGCTTGAGCTAGGGGAGTGCGAGTACGTGAGATTTCGGCAAACAAATCGAGCATTTGTACACAAACTCGGGTTTCATTTCCAGATATTTTCGAAACTAAAGCACATATGGAGATGAATCTCTCATGAATCGAAAGACTAGCATGTGCCCTTTCAGATGACACCACGATTGTCAGTTCTGAAAGAATTTTTGATTTTTCAGAATCGCATATACGGAGCTTTCTTCTCCCGGGCTGAACTGGGATAGTGGACAGCCTGGCAGATTTACCGCAAAAAATCAAGCTTTTCCACACAAACTCGCACCTTCTTTTCAAGATATTTCTGAAACTAAAGCACATATGGAGATTAATCTCTCACAAATGGAAAGACTAGCATGTGCACTTTCAGATGACACCATGATTGTCAGTTCTGAAAGAAGTTTTGATTTTTCATCATCGCATATACCGAGCCTTCTTTGAGTTGGGCTTGAGCACGGGAAGTGCGAGTACGTGAGATATACGGAAACAAATCGAGCATTTGTACACAAAGTTGCGCTTTCTTTTCCAGATATTTCCGAAACCAAAGCACATATGGAGATAAATCTCTTACGAATCGAAAGAAAAGCATGTGCCCTGTAAGATGACACCACGATTGTCAGATCTGAAAGAATTTTTGATTTTTCATCACTGCATATACGGAGCCTTCTTTGCGTTGGGCTTGAGCAGAGGAAGTGCGAATAAGTCAGATTACCGCAAGCAAATCGAGCATTTGTACACAAACCTCCACTTTCTTTTCCAGATCCATCTGAATCTAAAGCACATATGGAGATAAATATCTCATGAATCGAAAGAGGAGCATATGCCCTTTCAGATGACACCACGATTGTCAGTTCTGAAAGAATTTTTGATTTTTCAGAATCGCAAATACGGAGCCTTCTTTGAGTTGGGCTTGAGCACGGAAAGTGCGAGTACGTGAGATTTACGCAAACAAATCAAGCATTTCTACACAAAGTTGCGCTTTCTTTTCCTGATATTTCCGAAACTAAAGCATATATGGAGATGAATCTCTCATGAATCGAAAGAGGAGCATGTGCCCATTCAGATGAAACCATGATTGTCAGATCTAAAAGAATTTTTGATTTTTCAGAATCGCATATACGGGGCCTTCTTTGAGTTGGGATTGAACACGGGAAGTGCGTGCACGTGAGATTTACGATAAAAATCGAGCATATCCACACAAACTCGCGCTTTCTTTTCCAGATATTTTCGAAACTAAAGCACATATGGAGATGAATCTTGCACGAATCGTAAGAGGAGGATGTGCCCTTTCAGATGACACCACGATTGTCAGATCTAAAAGAATTTTTGATTTTTATCACCGCAAATACGGAGCCTTCTTTGAGTTGGGATTGAACACGGGAAGTGCGTGCACGTGAGATTTACGATAAAAATCGAGCATATCCAGACAAACTCGCGCTTTCTTTTCCTGATATTTTCGAAACTAAAGCACATATGGAGATGAATCTTGCACGAATCGTAAGAGGAGCATGTGCCCTTTCAGATGACACCACGATTGTCAGATCTAAAAGAATTTTTGATTTTTCAGAATCGCATATACGGGGCCTTCTTTGAGTTGGGATTGAACACGGGAAGTGCGTGCACGTGAGATTTACGATAAAAATCGAGCATATCCACACAAACTCGCGCTTTCTTTTCCAGATATTTTCGAAACTAAAGCACATATGGAGATGAATCTTGCACGAATCGTAAGAGGAGCATGTGCCCTTTCAGATGACACCACGATTGTCAGATCTAAAAGAATTTTTGATTTTTATCACCGCAAATACGGAGCCTTCTTAGAGTTGGGCTTGAGCTAGGGGAGTGCGAGTACGTGAGATTTCCGCAAACAAATCGAGCATTTGTACACAAACTCGGGTTTCATTTCCAGATATTTTCGAAACTAAAGCACATATGGAGATGAATCTCTCATGAATCGAAAGACTAGCATGTGCCCTTTCAGATGACACCACGATATTCAGTTCTGAAAGAATTTTTGATTTTTCAGAATCGCATATACGGAGCTTTCTTCTCCCGGGCTGAACTGGGATAGTGGACAGCCTGGCAGATTTACCGCAAAAAATCAAGCTTTTCCACACAAACTCGCACCTTCTTTTCAAGATATTTCTGAAACTAAAGCACATATGGAGATTAATCTCTCACAAATCGAAAGACTAGCATGTGCACTTTCAGATGACACCACGTTTGTCAGATCTAAAAGAATTTTTGATTTTTCAGAATCGCATATACGGGGCCTTCTTTGAGTTGGGATTGAACACGGGAAGTGCGTGCACGTGAGATGTACGCTAAAAATCGAGCATATCCACACAAACTAGCGCTTTCTTTTCCAGATATTTCGGAAACTAAAGCACATGTGGAGATGAATCTTGCACAAATCGAAAGAGGAGCATATGCCCTCTCAGATGACACCACGATTGTCAGATCTAAAAGAATTTTTGATTTTTCAGAATCGCATATACGGGGCCTTCTTTGAGTTGGGATTGAACACGGGAAGTGCGTGCACGTGAGATTTACGCTAAAAATCGAGCATATCCACACAAACTCGCGCTTTCTTTTCCAGATATTTCCGA
>NC_141797.1:4184671-4269582 GCF_054643075.1 Acanthaster planci
CTCGGGTTTCATTTCCAGATATTTTGGAAACTAAAGCACATATGGAGATGAATCTCTCATGAATCGAAAGACTAGCATGTGCCCTTTCAGATGACACCACGATTGTCAGTTCTGAAAGAATTTTTGATTTTTGAGAATCGCATATACGGAGCCTTCTTCTCCCGGGCTGAACTCGGATAGTGGACAGCCTGGCAGATTTACAGCAAAAAATCAAGCTTTTCCACTCAAACTCGCACCCTCTTTTCAAGATATTTCTGAAACTAAAGCACATATGGAGATGAATCTTGCATAAGGCGAAAGAGGAGCATGTGCCCTTTTCAGATGACACCACCATTGTCAGATCAAAAAGAATTTTTGATTTTTCAGAATCGCATATACGGGGCCTTCTTTGAGTTTGGATTGAACACGGGAAGTGCGTGCACGTGAGATTTACGCTAAAAATCGAGCATATCCACACAAACTCGCGCTTTCTTTTCCAGATATTTCCGAAACTAAAGCACATATGGAGATTAATCTTGCATAAAGCGTAAGAGGAGCATGTGCCCTTTCGCTGAGACCACGATTGTCAGTTCTGAAAGAATTTTTGATTTTTCATCACCGCAATTACGGAGCCTTCTTTGAGTTGGGCTTGAGCACGGGAAGTGCCAGTACGTGAGATTCACGCAAACAAATCAAGCATTTCTACACAAAGTTGCGCTTTCTTTTCCAGATATTTCCGAAACTAAAGCACTTATGGAGATGAATCTTGCACAAATCGAAAGGGGAGCATATGCCCTTTCAGATGACACCACGATTGTCAGTTCTTAAAGAATTTTTGATTTTTCAAAATCGCATATACGGAGCCTTCTTCTCCCGGGTTGAACTCGGACAGTGGACAGCCTGGCAGATTTTCCGCAAAAAATCAAGCTTTTCCACACAAACTCGCGCTTTCTTTTCCAGATATTTCCGAAACTAAAGCACATATGGAGATGAATCTTGCACAAAGCGAAAGAGGAGCATGTGCCCTTTCAGATGACACCACGATTGTCAGATCTAAAAGAATTTTTGATTTTTCATCACTGCATATACGGGGCCTTCTTTGAGTTGGGATTGAACACGGGAAGTGTGTGCACGTGAGATTTACGCTAAAAATCGAGCATATCCACACAAACTCGCGCTTTCTTTTCCAGATATTTCCGAAACTAAAGCACATATGGAGATGAATCTTGCACGAATCGTTAGAGGAGCATGTGCCCTTTCAGATGACACCACGATTGTCAGATCTAAAAGAATTTTTGATTTTTCATCACTGCATATACGGAGCCTTC
The DNA here is from genome assembly GCF_054643075.1 of Acanthaster planci. Taxonomy (NCBI): domain Eukaryota; kingdom Metazoa; phylum Echinodermata; class Asteroidea; order Valvatida; family Acanthasteridae; genus Acanthaster; species Acanthaster planci. The sequence goes on from NC_141797.1 coordinate 4,185,979, forward strand.
TTTGAGTTGGGCTTGATCTAGGGGAGTGCGAGTACGTGAGATTTCCGCAAACAAATCGAGCATTTGTACACAAACTCGGGTTTCATTTCCAGATATTTGCGAAACTAAAGCACATATGGAGATGAATCTCTCATGAATCGAAAGACTAGCATGTGCCCTTTCAGATGACACCACGATTGTCAGTTCTGAGAGAATTTTTGATTTTTGAGAATCGCATATACGGAGCCTTCTTCTCCCGGGCTGAACTCGGATAGTGGACAGCCTGGCAGATTTACCGCAAAAAATCAAGCTTTTCCACCTTCTTTTCAAGATATTTCTGAAACTAAAGCACATATGGAGATGAATCTTGCATAAAGTGAAAGAGGAGCATGTGCCCTTTCAGAATACACCACGATTGTCAGTTCTGAAAGAATTTTTGATTTTTCAGAATCGCATATACGGGGCCTTCTTTGAGTTGGTATTGAACACGGGAAGTGCGTGCACGTGAGATTTACGCTAAAAATCGAGCATATCCACACAAACTCGCGCTTTCTTTTCCAGATATTTCCGAAACTAAAGCACATATGGAGATGAATCTTGCACAAATCGAAAGAGGAGCATATGCCCTCTCAGATGACACCACGATTGTCAGATCTAAAAGAATTTTTGATTTTTCAGAATCGCATATACGGGGCCTTCTTCGAGTTTGGGATTGAACACGGGAAGTGCGTGCACGTGAGATTTACGCTAAAAATTGAGCATATCCACACAAACTCGCGCTTTCTTTTCCAGATATTTCCGAAACTAAAGCACATATGGAGATGAATCTTGCATAAAGCGAAAGAAAAGCACCTGCCCTTTCAGATGACACCACGATTGTCAGTTCTGAAAGAATTTTTGATTTTTCATCACCGCATATACGGAGCCTTCTTTGAGTTGGGCTTGAGCGAGTACGTGAGATTTCAGCAAACAAATCGAGCATTTGTACACAAACTCGGGTTTCATTTCCAGATATTTTGGAAACTAAAGCACATATGGAGATGAATCTCTCATGAATCGAAAGACTAGCATGTGCCCTTTCAGATGACACCACGATTGTCAGTTCTGAAAGAATTTTTGATTTTTCAGAATCGCATATACGGAGCCTTCTTCTCCCGGGCTGAACTCGGATAGTGGACAGCCTGGCAGATTTACCGCAAAAAATCAAGCTTTTCCACACAAACTCGCACCTTCTTTTCAAGATATTTCTGAAACTAAAGCACATATGGAGATTAATCTCTCACAAATCGAAAGACTAGCATAGGCACTTTCAGATGACACCACGATTGTCAGTTCTGAAAGAATTTTTGATTTTTCAGAATCGCATATACGGGGCCTTCTTTGAGTTGGGATTGAACACGGGAAGTGCGTGCACGTGAGATTTACGCTAAAAATCGAGCATATCCACACAAACTCGCGCTTTCTTTTCCAGATATTTCCGAAACTAAAGCACATATGGAGATGAATCTTGCACAAATCGAAAGAGGAGCATGTGCCCTTTCAGATGACACCACGATTGTCAGATCTAAAAGAATTTTTGATTTTTCATCACTGCATATACGGAGCCTTCTTTGAGTTGGGCTTGAGCTAGGGGAGTGCGAGTACGTGAGATTCACAGAAACAAATCGAGCATTTCTACACAAAGTTGCGCTTTCTTTTCAAGATATTTCGGAAACTAAAGCACATATGGAGATGAATCTCTCATGAATCGAGAGACTAGCATGTGCCCTTTCAGATGACACCACGATTGTCAGTTCTAAAAGAATTTTTGATTTTTCAAAATCGCATATACGGAGCCTTCTTCTCCCGGGCTGAACTCGGATAGTGGACAGCCTGGCAGATTTACCGCAAAAAATCAAGCTTTTCCACACAAACTCGCACCTTCTTTTCAAGATATTTCTGAAACTAAAGCACATATGGAGATGAATCTTGCATAAAGCGAAAGAGGAGCATGTGCCCTTTTCAGATGACACCACGATTGTCAGTTCTGAAAGAATTTTTGATTTTTCAGAATCGCAAATACGGAGCCTTCTTTGAGTTGGGCTTGAGCACGGGAAGTGCGAGTACGTGAGATTCACGCAAACAAATCAAGCATTTCTACACAAAGTTGCGCTTTCTTTTCCAGATATTTCCGAAACTAAAGCACATATGGAGATGAATCTCTCATGAATCGAAAGAAGAGCATGTGCCCTTTCAGATGACACCACGATTGTCAGATCTAAAAGAATTTTTGATTTTTCAGAATCGCATATACGGAGCCTTCTTCTCCCCGGCTGAACTCGGATAGTGGACAGCCTGTCAGATTTACCCCAAAAAAATCAACATTTCCACAGAAACTGTCGATTTCTTTTCCAGATATTTCCGAAACTAAAGCACATATGGAGATGAATGTCTCACGAATCGAAAGAAAAGCACGTGCCCTTTCAGATGACACCACGATTGTCAGTTCTGAAAGAATTTTTGATTTTTCAGAATTGCATATACGGAGCCTTCTTCTCCCGGGCTGAACTCGGATAGTGGACAGCCTGGCAGATTTACCGCAAAAAATCAAGCTTTTCCACACAAACTCGCGCCTTCTTTTCAATATATTTCCGAAACTAAAGCACATATGGAGATTAATCTCTCACAAATCGAAAGACTAGCATGTGCACTTTCAGATGACACCACGATTGTCAGTTCTGAAAGAATTTTTGATTTTTCAGAATCACATATACGGGGCCTTCTTTGAGTTGGGATTGAACACGGGAAGTGCGTTCCCGGGAGATTTACGCTAAAAATCGAGCATATCCACACAAACTCGCGCTTTCTTTTCCAGATATTTCGGAAACTAAAGCACATATGGAGATGAATCTTGCATAAAGTGAAAGAGGAGCATGTGCCCTTTCAGATGACACCACGATTGTCAGTTCTGAAAGAATTTTTGATTTTTCAGAATCGCATATACGGGGCCTTCTTTGAGTTGGGATTGAACACGGGAAGTGCGTGCACGTTAGATTTACGCTAAAAAGCGAGCATATCCACACAAACTCGCGCTTTCTTTTCCAGATATTTCCGAAACTAAAGCACATATGGAGATGAATCTTGCACGAATCGTCAGAGGAGCATGTGCCCTTTCAGATGACACCACGATTGTCAGATCTAAAAGAATTTTTGATTTTGCATCACCGCATATACGGAGCCTTCTTTGAGTTGGGCTTGAGCACGGGAACTGCGAGTACGTGAGATTCACACAAACAAATCGAGCATTTCTACACAAAGTTGCGCTTTCTTTTCAAGATATTTCCGAAACTAAAGCACATATGGAGATGAATCTCTCATGAATCGAGAGACTAGCATGTGCCCTTTCAGATGACACCACGATTGTCAGTTCTGAAAGAATTTTTGATTTTTCAAAATCGCATATACGGAGCCTTCTTCTCCCGGGCTGAACTCGGATAGTGGACAGCCTGGCAGATTTACCGCAAAAAATCAAGCTTTTCCACACAAACTCGCACCTTCTTTTCCAGATATTTCCGAAACTAAAGCACATATGGAGATGAATCTTGCATAAAGCGAAAGAGGAGCATGTGCTCTTTCAGATGACACCACGATTGTCAGTTCTGAAAGAATTTTTGATTTTTCAGAATCGCAAATACGGAGCCTTCTTTGAGTTGGGCTTGAGCACGGGAAGTGCGTGCACGTGAGATTAACGCAAACAAATCAAGCATTTCTACACAAAGTTGCGCTTTCATTTCCAGATATTTCCGAAACTAAAGCACATATGGAGATGAATCTCTCATGAATCGAAAGAAGAGCATGTGCCCATTCAGATGACACCACGATTGTCCGATCTAAAAGAATTTTTGATTTTTCAGAATCGCATATACGGAGCCTTCTTCTCCCGGCTGAACTCGGATAGTGGACAGCCTGGCAGATTTACCCCCAAAAAATCAACATTTCCACAGAAACTGTCGATTTCTTTTCCAGATATTTCCGAAACTAAAGCACATATGGAGATGAATGTCTCACGAATCGAAAGAAAAGCACGTGCCCTTTCAGATGACACCACGATTGTCAGTTCTGAAAGAATTTTTGATTTTTCATCACCGCAAATACGGAGCCTTCTTTGAGTTGGGCTTGAGCACGGGAAGTGCGAGTACGTGAGATTCACGCAAACAAATCAAGCATTTCTACACAAAGTTGCGCTTTCTTTTCCAGATATTTCCGAAACTAAAGCACATAGGGAGATGAATCTTGCATAAAGCGAAAGAGGAGCATGTGCCCTTTCAGATGACACCACGATTGTCAGTTCTGAAAGAATTTTTGATTTTTCAAAATCGCAAATACGGAGCCTTCTTTGAGTTGGGCTTGAGCTAGGGGAGTGCGAGTACGTGAGATTTCCGCAAACATATCGAGCATTTGTACACAAACTCGGGTTTCATTTCCAGATATTTTCGAAACTAAAGCACATATGGAGATGAATCTCTCATGAATCGAAAGACTAGCATGTGCCCTTTCAGATGACACCACGATTGTCAGTTCTGAAAGAATTTTTGATTTTTCAGAATCGCATATACGGAGCCTTCTTCTCCCGGGCTGAACTCGGATAGTGGACAGCCTGGCAGATTTACAGCAAAAAATCAAGCTTTTCCACACAAACTCGCACCTTCTTTTCAAGATATTTCCGAAACTAAAGCACATATGGAGATTAATCTCTCACAAATCGAAAGACTAGCATGTGCCCTTTCAGATGACACCACGATTGTCAGTTCTGAAAGAAGTTTTGATTTTTCAGAATCGCATATACGGGGCCTTCTTTGAGTTGGGATTGAACACGGGAAGTGCGTTCACGTGAGATTTACGCTAAAAATCGAGCATATCCACACAAACTCGCGCTTTCTTTTCCAGATATTTCCGAAACTAAAGCACATATGGAGATGAATCTTGCATAAAGCGAAAGAGGAGCACGTGCCCTTTCAGATGACACCACGATTGTCAGTTCTGAAAGAATTTTTGATTTTTCAGAATTGCATATACGGGGCCTTCTTTGAGTTGGGCTTGAACACGGGAAGTGCGTGCACGTGAGATTTAAGCAAACAAATCGAGCATTTGTACACAAACCTCCGCTTTCTTTTCCAGATAGTTCCGAAACTAAAGCACATATGGAGATTAATCTCTCTTAAATCGAAAGACTAGCATGTGCACTTTCAGATGACACCACGATTGTCAGTTCTGAAAGAATTTTTGATTTTTCAGAATCGCATATACGGGGCCTTCTTTGAGTTGGGATTGAACACGGGAAGTGCGTGCACGTGAGATTTACGCTAAAAATCGAGCATATCCACACAAACTCGCGCTTTCTTTTCCAGATATTTCCGAAACTAAAGCACATATGGAGATGAATCTTGCACAAATCGTAAGAGGAGCATGTGCCCTTTCAGATGACACCACGATTGTCAGATCTAAAAGAATTTTTGATTTTTCATCACTGCATATACGGAGCCTTCTTTGAGTTGCGGCTTGAGCTAGGGGAGTGCGAGTACGTGAGATTTCCGCAAAACAAATTGAGCATTTTGTACACAAACTCGGGTTCAATTCACAGATTTTTTCGAAACTAAAGCACATATGGAGATGAATCTCTCATGAATCGAAAGACTAGCATGTGCCCTTTCAGATGACACCACGATTGTCAGTTCTGAAAGAATTTTTGATTTTTCAGAATCGCATATACGGAGCCTTCTTCTCCCGGGCTGAACTCGGATAGTGGACAGCCTGGCAGATTTACCGCAAAAAATCAAGCTTTTCCACACAAACTCGCGCCTTCTTTTCAATATATTTCCGAAACTAAAGCACATATGGAGATTAATCTCTCACAAATCGAAAGACTAGCATGTGCACTTTCAGATGACACCACGATTGTCAGTTCTGAAAGAATTTTTGATTTTTCAGAATCACATATACGGGGCCTTCTTTGAGTTGGGATTGAACACGGGAAGTGCGTGCACGTGAGATTTACGCTAAAAATCCAGCATATCCACACAAACTCGCGCCTTCTTTTCAAGATATTTCCGAAACTAAAGCACATATGGAGATGAATCTTGCATAAAGCGAAAGAGGAGCATGTGCCCTTTTCAGATGACACCACGATTGTCAGTTCTGAAAGAATTTTTGATTTTTCAGAATCGCAAATACGGAGCCTTCTTTGAGTTGGGCTTGAGCACGGGAAGTGCGAGTACGTGAGATTCACGCAAACAAATCAAGCATTTCTACACAAAGTTGCGCTTTCTTTTCCAGATATTTCCGAAACTAAAGCACATATGGAGATGAATCTCTCATGAATCGAAAGAAGAGCATGTGCCCTTTCAGATGAAACCACGATTGTCAGATCTAAAAGAATTTTTGATTTTTCAGAATCCCATATACGGAGCCTTCTTCTCCCCGGCTGAACTCGGATAGTGGACAGCCTGTCAGATTTACCCCAAAAAAATCAACATTTCCACAGAAACTGTCGATTTCTTTTCCAGATATTTCCGAAACTAAAGCACATATGGAGATGAATGTCTCACGAATCGAACGAAAAGCACGTGCCCTTTCAGATGACACCACGATTGTCAGTTCTGAAAGAATTTTTGATTTTTCAGAATTGCATATACGGAGCCTTCTTCTCCCGGGCTGAACTCGGATAGTGGACAGCCTGGCAGACTTACCGCAAAAAATCAAGCTTTTCCACACAAACTCGCACCTTCTTTTCAAGATATTTCTGAAACTAAAGCACATATGGAGATGAATCTTGCATAAAGCGAAAGAGGAGCATGTGCCCTTTTCAGATGACACCACCATTGTCAGATCAAAAAGAATTTTTGATTTTTCAGAATCGCATATACGGGGCCTTCTTTGAGTTTGGATTGAACACGGGAAGTGCGTGCACGTGAGATTTACGCTAAAAATCAAGCATATCCACACAAACTCGCGCTTTCTTTTCCAGATATTTCCGAAACTAAAGCACATATGGAGATGAATCTCTCATGAATCGAAAGAAGAGCATGTGCCCATTCAGATGAAACCACGATTGTCAGATCTAAAAGAATTTTTGATTTTTCAGAATCGCATATACGGAGCCTTCTTCTCCCCGGCTGAACTCGTATACTGGACAGCCTGTCAGATTTACCCCAAAAAAATCAACATTTCCACAGAAACTGTCGATTTCTTTTCCAGATATTTCCGAAACTAAAGCACATATGGAGATGAATGTCTCACGAATCGAAAGAAAAACACGTGCCCTTTCAGATGACACCACGATTGTCAGTTCTGAAAGAATTTTTGATTTTTCATCACCGCAAATACGGAGCCTTCTTTGAGTTGGACTTGAGCACGGGAAGTGCCAGTACGTGAGATTCACGCAAACAAATCAAGCATTTCTACACAAAGTTGCGCTTTCTTTTCCAGATATTTCCGAAACTAAAGCACATATGGAGATGAATCTTGCATAAAGCGAAAGAGGAACATGTGCCCTTTCAGATGACACCACGATTGTCAGATCTAAAAGAATTTTTGATTTTTCAGAATCGCATATACGGAGCCTTCTTTGAGTTGGGCTTGAGCGAGTATGTGAGATTTCCGCAAACAAATCGAGCATTTGTACACAAACTCGGGTTTCATTTCCAGATATTTTCGAAACTAAAGCACATATGGAGATGAATCTCTCATGAATCGAAAGACTAGCATGTGCCCTTTCAGATGACACCACGATTGTCAGTTCTGAAAGAATTTTTGATTTTTTCAGAATCGCATATAACGGAGCCTTCTTCTCCCGGGGCTGAAACTCGGATAGTGGACAGCCTGGCAGATTTTAAGCAAAAAATCAAGCTCTTCCACACAAACTCGCACCTTCTTTTCAAGATATTTCCGAAACTAAAGCACATATGGAGATTAATCTCTCACAAATCGAAAGACTAGCATGTGCCCCTTTCAGATGACACCACGATTGTCAGTTCTGAAAGAATTTTTGATTTTCAGAATCGCATATACGGGGCCTTCTTTGAGTTGGGGGATTGAACACGGGAAGTGCGTTCACGTGAGATTTACGCTAAAAATCGAGCATATCCACACAAACTCGCGCTTTCTTTTCCAGATATTTCCGAAACTAAAGCACATATGGAGATGAATCTTGCATAAAGCGAAAGAGGAGCACGTGCCCTTTCAGATGACACCACGATTGTCAGTTCTGAAAGAATTTTTGATTTTTCAGAATTGCATATACGGGGCCTTCTTTGAGTTGGGCTTGAACACGGGAAGTGCGTGCACGTGAGATTTAAGCAAACAAATCGAGCATTTGTACACAAACCTCCGCTTTCTTTTCCAGATAGTTCCGAAACTAAAGCACATATGGAGATTAATCTCTCTTAAATCGAAAGACTAGCATGTGCACTTTCAGATGACACCACGATTGTCAGTTCTGAAAGAATTTTTGATTTTTCAGAATCGCATATACGGGGCCTTCTTTGAGTTGGGATTGAACACGGGAAGTGCGTGCACGTGAGATTTACGCTAAAAATCGAGCATATCCACACAAACTCGCGCTTTCTTTTCCAGATATTTCCGAAACTAAAGCACATATGGAGATGAATCTTGCACAAATCGTAAGAGGAGCATGTGCCCTTTCAGATGACACCACGATTGTCAGATCTAAAAGAATTTTTGATTTTTCATCACTGCATATACGGAGCCTTCTTTGAGTTGGGCTTGAGCTAGGGGAGTGCGAGTACGTGAGATTTCCGCAAACAAATTGAGCATTTGTACACAAACTCGGGTTTCATTTCCAGATATTTTCGAAACTAAAGCACATATGGAGATGAATCTCTCATGAATCGAAAGACTAGCATGTGCCCTTTCAGATGACACCACGATTGTCAGTTCTGAAAGAATTTTTGATTTTTCAGAATCGCATATACGGAGCCTTCTTCTCCCGGGCTGAACTCGGATAGTGGACAGCCTGGCAGATTTACCGCAAAAAAATCAAGCTTTTCCACACAAACTCGCGCCTTCTTTTCAAGATATTTCCGAAACTAAAGCACATATGGAGATTAATCTCTCACAAATCGAAAGACTAGCATGTGCACTTTCAGATGACACCACGATTGTCAGTTCTGAAAGAATTTTTGATTTTTCAGAATCACATATACGGGGCCTTCTTTGAGTTGGGATTGAACACGGGAAGTGCGTGCACGTGAGATTTACGCTAAAAATCCAGCATATCCACACAAACTCGCGCCTTCTTTTCAAGATATTTCCGAAACTAAAGCACATATGGAGATGAATCTTGCATAAAGCGAAAGAGGGAGCATGTGCCCTTTCAGATGACACCACGATTGTCAGTTTTGAAAGAATTTTGATTTTTCAGAATCGCAAATACGGAGCCTTCTTTGAGTTGGGCTTGAGCACGGGAAGTGCGAGTACGTGAGATTCACGCAAACAAATCAAGCATTTCTACACAAAGTTGCGCTTTCTTTTCCAGATATTTCCGAAACTAAAGCACATATGGAGATGAATCTCTCATGAATCGAAAGAAGAGCATGTGCCCTTTCAGATGACACCACGATTGTCAGATCTAAAAGAATTTTTGATTTTTCAGAATCGCATATACGGAGCCTTCTTCTCCCGGGCTGAACTCTGATACTGGACAGCCTGTCAGATTTACCCCCAAAAAATCAACATTTGAACACAAACAGGCGATTTCTTTTCCTGGATATTTCCGAAACTAAAGCACATATGGAGATGAATTTTGCCCGAAGCGAAAGAGGAGCATGTGCCCTGTAAGATGACACCACGATTGTCAGATCTAAAAGAATTTTTGATTTTTCAGAATAGCATATACGGAGCCTTCTTCTCCCGGGCTGAACTCGGATAGTGGACAGCCTGGCAGATTTACCGCAAAAAATCAAGCTTTTCCACACAAACTCGCACCTTCTTTTCAAGATATTTCTGAAACTAAAGCACATATGGAGATGAATCTTGCATAAAGCGAAAGAGGAGCATGTGCCCTTTTCAGATGACACCACCATTGTCAGATCAAAAAGAATTTTTGATTTTTCAGAATCGCATATACGGGGCCTTCTTTGAGTTTGGATTGAACACGGGAAGTGCGTGCACGTGAGATTTACGCTAAAAATCGAGCATATCCACACAAACTCGCGCTTTCTTTTCCAGATATTTCCGAAACTAAAGCACATATGGAGATTAATCTTGCATAAAGCGAAAGAGGAGCATGTGCCCTTTCGCTGAGACCACGATTGTCAGTTCTGAAAGAATTTTTGATTTTTCATCACCGCAAATACGGAGCCTTCTTTGAGTTGGGCTTGAGCACGGGAAGTGCGAGTACGTGAGATTCACGCAAACAAATCAAGCATTTCTACACAAAGTTGCGCTTTCTTTTCCAGATATTTCCGAAACTAAAGCACATATGGAGATGAATCTTGCATAAAGCGAAAGAGGAGCATGTGCCCTTTCAGATGACACCACGATTGTCAGATCTAAAAGAATTTTTGATTTTTCAGAATCGCATATACGGAGCCTTCTTTGAGTTGGGCTTGAGCGAGTACGTGAGATTTCCGCAAACAAATCGAGCATTTGTACACAAACTCGGGTTTCATTTCCAGATATTTTGGAAACTAAAGCACATATGGAGATGAATCTCTCATGAATCGAAAGACTAGCATGTGCCCTTTCAGATGACACCACGATTGTCAGTTCTGAAAGAATTTTTGATTTTTCAGAATCGCATATACGGAGCCTTTTTCTCCCGGGCTGAACTCGGATAGTGGACAGCCTGGCAGATTTACAGCAAAAAATCAAGCTTTTCCACACAAACTCGCACCTTCTTTTCAAGATATTTCCGAAACTAAAGCACATATGGAGATTAATCTCTCACAAATCGAAAAGACTAGCATGTGCCCTTTCAGATGACACCACGATTGTCAGTTCTGAAAGAAGTTTTGATTTTTCAGAATCGCATATACGGGGCCTTCTTTGAGTTGGGATTGAACACGGGAAGTGCGTTCACGTGAGATTTACGCTAAAAATCGAGCATATCCACACAAACTCGCGCTTTCTTTTCCAGATATTTCCGAAACTAAAGCACATATGGAGATGAATCTTGCATAAAGCGAAAGAGGAGCACGTGCCCTTTCAGATGACACCACGATTGTCAGTTCTGAAAGAATTTTTGATTTTTCAGAATCGCATATACGGGGCCTTCTTTGAGTTGGGATTGAACACGGGGAAGTGCGGTGCACGTGAGATTTACGCTAAAAATCGAGCATATCCACAAACTCGCGCTTTCTTTTCCAGATATTTCCGAAACTAAAGCACATATGGAGATTAATCTCTATTAAATCGAAAGACTAGCATGTGCACTTTCAGATGACACCACGATTGTCAGTTCTGAAAGAATTTTTGATTTTTCAGAATCGCATATACGGGGCCTTCTTTGAGTTGGGATTGAACACGGGGAAGTGCGTGCACGTGAGATTTACGCTAAAAATCGAGCATATCCACACAAACTCGCGCTTTCTTTTCCAGATATTTCCGAAACTAAAGCACATATGGAGATTAATCTCTCTTAAATCGAAAGACTAGCATGTGCACTTTCAGATGACACCACGATTGTCAGTTCTGAAAGAATTTTTGATTTTTCAGAATCGCATATACGGGGCCTTCTTTGAGTTGGGATTGAACACGGGAAGTGCGTTCACGTGAGATTTACGCTAAAAATCGAGCATATCCACACAAACTCGCGCTTTCTTTTCCAGATATTTCCGAAACTAAAGCACATATGGAGATGAATCTTGCACGAATCGTCAGAGGAGCATGTGCCCTTTCAGATGACACCACGATTGTTAGATCTAAAAGAATTTTTGATTTTGCATCACCGCATATACGGAGCCTTCTTTGAGTTGGGCTTGAGCACGGGAACTGCGAGTACGTGAGATTCACACATACAAATCGAGCATTTCTACACAAAGTTGCGCTTTCTTTTCAAGATATTTCCGAAACTAAAGCACAAATGGAGATGAATCTCTCATGAATCGAGAGACTAGCATGTGCCCTTTCAGATGACACCACGATTGTCAGTTCTGAAAGAATTTTTGATTTTTCAAAATCGCATATACGGAGCCTTCTTCTCCCGGGCTGAACTCGGATAGTGGACAGCCTGGCAGATTTACCGCAAAAAATCAAGCTTTTCCCACACAAACTCGCACCTTCTTTTCCAGATATTTCTAAAACTAAAGCACATATGGAGATGAATCTTGCATAAAGCGAAAGAGGAGCATGTGTTTTTCAGATGACACCACGATTGTCAGTTCTGAAAGAATTTTTGATTTTTCAGAATCGCAAATACGGAGCCTTCTTTGAGTTGGGCTTGAGCACAGGAAGTGCGAGTACGTGAGATTCACGCAAACAAATCGAGCATTTCTACACAAAGTTGCGCTTTCTTTTCCAGATATTTCCGAAACTAAAGCACATATGGAGATGAATCTCTCATGAATCGAAAGAAGAGCATGTGCCCATTCAGATGAAACCACGATTGTCAGATCTAAAAGAATTTTTGATTTTTCAGAATCGCATATACGGGGCCTTCTTCTCCCCGGCTGAACTCGGATAGTGGACAGCCTGTCAGATTTACCCCCAAAAATCAACATTTCCACAGAAACTGTCGATTTCTTTTCCAGATAGTTGCGAAACTAAAGCACATATGGAGATGAATGTCTCACGAATCGAAAGAGGAGCACCTGCCCTTTCAGATGACACCACGATTGTCAGTTCTGAAAGAATTTTTGATTTTTCATCATCGCATATACGGAGCCTTCTTTGAGTTGGGCTTGAGCACGGGAAGTGCGAGTACGTGAAATTCACGCAAACAAATCTAGCATTTCTACACAAAGTTGCGCTTTCTTTTCCAGATATTTCCGAAACTAAAGCAGATATGGAGATGAATCTTGCATAAAGCGAAAGAGGAACATGTGCCCTTTCAGATGACACCACGATTGTCAGATCTAAAAGAATTTTTGATTTTTCAGAATCGCATATACGGAGCCTTCTTTGAGTTGGGCTTGAGCGAGTATGTGAGATTTCCGCAAACAAATCGAGCATTTGTACACAAACTCGGTTTCATTTCCAGATATTTTCGAAACTAAAGCACATATGGAGATGAATCTCTCATGAATCGAAAGACTAGCATGTGCCCTTTCAGATGACACCACGATTGTCAGTTTTGAAAGAATTTTTGATTTTTCAGAATCGCATATACGGAGCCTTCTTCTCCCGGGCTGAACTCGGATAGTGGACAGCCTGGCAGATTTACAGCAAAAAATCAAGCTTTTCCACACAAACTCGCACCTTCTTTTCAAGATATTTCCGAAACTAAAGCACATATGGAGATTAATCTCTCACAAATCGAAAGACTAGCATGTGCCCTTTCAGATGACACCACGATTGTCAGTTCTGAAAGAAGTTTTGATTTTTCAGAATTGCATATACGGGGCCTTCTTTGAGTTGGGATTGAACACGGGAAGTGCGTTCACGTGAGATTTACGCTAAAAATCGAGCATATCCACACAAACTCGCGCTTTCTTTTCCAGATATTTCCGAAACTAAAGCACATATGGAGATGAATCTTGCATAAAGCGAAAGAGGAGCACGTGCCCTTTCAGATGACACCACGATTGTCAGTTCTGAAAGAATTTTTGATTTTTCAGAATCGCATATACGGGGCCTTCTTTGATTTGGGATTGAACACGGGAAGTGCGTGCACGTGAGATTTACGCTAAAAATCTAGCATTTCTACACAAAGTTGCGCTTTCTTTTCCAGATATTTCCGAAACTAAAGCAGATATGGAGATGAATCTCTCATGAATCGAATGAAGAGCATGTGCCCATTCAGATGAAACCACGATTGTCAGGTCTAAAAGAATTTTTTAATTTTTCAGAATCGCATATACGGGGCCTTCTTCTCCCCGGCTGAACTCGGATAGTGGACAGCCTGTCAGATTTACCCCAAAAAAATCAACATTTCCACAGAAACTGTCGATTTCTTTTCCAGATATTTCCGAAACTAAAGCACATATGGAGATGAATGTCTCACGAATCGAAAGAAAAGCACGTGCCCTTTCAGATGACACCACGATTGTCAGTTCTGAAAGAATTTTTGATTTTTCATCACCGCAAATACGGAGCCTTCTTTGAGTTGGGCTTGAGCACGGGAAGTGCCAGTACGTGAGATTCACGCAAACAAATCAAGCATTTCTACACAAAGTTGCGCTTTCTTTTCCAGATATTTCCGAAACTAAAGCACATATGGAGATGAATCTTGCATAAAGCGAAAGAGGAACATGTGCCCTTTCAGATGACACCACGATTGTCAGATCTAAAAGAATTTTTGATTTTTCAGAATCGCATATACGGAGCCTTCTTTGAGTTGGGCTTGAGCGAGTATGTGAGATTTCCGCAAACAAATCGAGCATTTGTACACAAACTCGGGTTTCATTTCCAGATATTTTGGAAACTAAAGCACATATGGAGATGAATCTCTCATGAATCGAAAGACTAGCATGTGCCCTTTCAGATGACACCACGATTGTCAGTTCTGAAAAAAGGTTTGATTTTTCAGAATCGCATATACGGAGCCTTCTTCTCCCGGGCTGAACTCGGATAGTGGACAGCCTGGCAGATTTACCGCAAAAAATCAAGCTTTTCCACACAAACTCGCACCTTCTTTTCCAGATATTTCCGAAACTAAAGCACATATGGAGATTAATCTCTCACAAATCGAAAGACTAGCATGTGCCCTTTCAGATGACACCACGATTGTCAGTTCTGAAAGAAGTTTTGATTTTTCAGAATCGCATATACGGGGCCTTCTTTGAGTTGGGATTGAACACGGGAAGTGCGTTCACGTGAGATTTACGCTAAAAATCGAGCATATCCACACAAACTCGCGCTTTCTTTTCCAGATATTTCCGAAACTAAAGCACATATGGAGATGAATCTGTCATAAATTAAAAGAAGAGCCCGTGCCCTTTCAGATGACACCACAATTGTCAGTTCTGAAAGAATTTTTGATTTTTCAGAATCGCATATACGGGGCCTTCTTTGAGTTGGGATTGAACACGGGAAGTGCGTGCACGTGAGATTTACGCTAAAAATCGAGCATATCCACAAACTCGCGCTTTCTTTTCCAGATATTTCCGAAACTAAAGCACATATGGAGATTAATCTCTATTAAATCGAAAGACTAGCATGTGCACTTTCAGATGACACCACGATTGTCAGTTCTGAAAGAATTTTTGATTTTTCAGAATCGCATATACGGGGCCTTCTTTGAGTTGGGATTGAACACGGGAAGTGCGTGCACGTGAGATTTACGCTAAAAATCGAGCATATCCACACAAACTCGCGCTTTCTTTTCCAGATATTTCCGAAACTAAAGCACATATGGAGATGAATCTTGCACAAATCGTAAGAGGAGCATGTGCCCTTTCAGATGACACCACGATTGTCAGATCTAAAAGAATTTTTGATTTTTCATCACTGCATATACGGAGCCTTCTTTGAGTTGGGCTTGAGCTAGGGGAGTGCGAGTACGTGAGATTTCCGCAAACAAATTGAGCATTTGTACACAAACTCGGGTTTCATTTCCAGATATTTTCGAAACTAAAGCACATATGGAGATGAATCTCTCATGAATCGAAAGACTAGCATGTGCCCTTTCAGATGACACCACGATTGTCAGTTCTGAAAGAATTTTTGATTTTTCAGAATCGCATATACGGAGCCTTCTTCTCCCGGGCTGAACTCGGATAGTGGACAGCCTGGCAGATTTACCGCAAAAAATCAAGCTTTTCCACACAAACTCGCGCCTTCTTTTCAATATATTTCCGAAACTAAAGCACATATGGAGATTAATCTCTCACAAATCGAAAGACTAGCATGTGCACTTTCAGATGACACCACGATTGTCAGTTCTGAAAGAATTTTTGATTTTTCAGAATCACATATACGGGGCCTTCTTTGAGTTGGGATTGAACACGGGAAGTGCGTGCACGTGAGATTTACGCTAAAAATCCAGCATATCCACACAAACTCGCGCTTTCTTTTCCAGATATTTCGGAAACTAAAGCACATATGGAGATGAATCTTGCATAAAGCGAAAGAGGAGCATGTGCCCTTTTCAGATGACACCACGATTGTCAGTTCTGAAAGAATTTTTGATTTTTCAGAATCGCAAATACGGAGCCTTCTTTGAGTTGGGCTTGAGTACGGGAAGTGCGAGTACGTGAGATTCACGCAAACAAATCGAGCATTTCTACACAAAGTTGCGCTTTCTTTTCCAGATATTTCCGAAACTAAAGCACATATGGAGATGAATCTCTCATGAATCGAAAGAAAAGCATGTGCCCATTCAGAAGACACCACGATTGTCAGATCTAAAAGAATTTTTGATTTTTCAGATCGCATATACGGAGCCTTCTTCTCCCCGGCTGAACTCGGATAGTGGACAGCCTGTCAGATTTACCCCAAAAAAATCAACATTTCCACAGAAACTGTCGATTTCTTTTTCCAGATATTTCCGAAACTAAAGCACATATGGAGGATGAATGTCTCACGAATCGAAAGAAAAGCACGTGCCCCTTTTAGATGACACCACGATTGTCAGTTCTGAAAGAATTTTTGATTTTTCAGAATTTGCATATACCGGAGCCTTCTTCTCCCGGGCTGAACTCGGATAGTGGACAGCCTGGCAGATTTACCGCAAAAAATCAAGCTTTTCCACACAAACTCGCACCTTCTTTTCAAGATATTTCCGAAACTAAAGCACATATGGAGATTAATCTTGCATAAAGCGAAAGAGGGAGCATGTGCCCTTTTCAGATGACACCACGATTGTCAGTTCTGAAAGATTTTTTGATTTTTCAGAATCTCATATACGGGGCCTTCTTTGAGTTGGGCTTGAGAACGGGAAGTGCGTGCACGTGAGATTTACGCTAAAAATCAAGCATATCCACACAAACTCGCGCTTTCTTTTCCAGATATTTCCGAAACTAAAGCACATATGGAGATGAATCTTGCATAAAGCGTAAGAGGAGCATGTGCCCTTTCAGATGACACCACGATTGTCAGTTCTGAAAGAATTTTTGATTTTTCAGAATCGCAAATACGGAGCCTTCTTTGAGTTGGGATTGAGCACGGAAAGTGCGAGTACGTGAGATTAACGCAAACAAATCAAGCATTTCTACACAAAGTTGCGCTTTCTTTTCCAGATATTTCCGAAACTAAAGCACATATGGAGATGAATCTCTCATGAATCGAAAGACTAGCATGTGCCCATTCAGATGACACCACGATTGTCAGATCTAAAAGAATTTTTGATTTTTCAGAATCGCATATACGGGGCCTTCTTCTCCCCGGCTGAACTCGGATAGTGGACAGCCTGTCAGATTTACCCCCAAAAAATCAACATTTCAACAAAAACTGTCGATTTTTTTTCCAGATATTTCCGAAACTAAAGCACATATGGAGATTAATCTCTCACAAATCGAGAGACTAGCATGTGCACTTTCATATGACACCACGATTCTCAGTTCTGAAAGAATTTTTGATTTTTCATCACCGCCTATACGGAGCCTTCTTTGAGTTGGGATTGAACACAGGAAGTGCGTGCACGTGAGATTTACGCTAAGAATCGAGCATATCCACACAAAGTCGCGCTTTCTTTTCCAGATATTTCCGAAACTAAAGCACATATGGAGATGAATCTTGCATAAAGCGAAAGAGGAGAATGTGCCCTTTTCAGATGACACCACGATTGTCAGTTCTGAAAAGGAATTTTTGATTTTTCGGAATCGCAAATACGGAGCCTTCTTTGCGTTGGGCTTGAGCACGGGAAGTGCGAGTACGTGAGATTCACGCAAACAAATCAAGCATTTCTACACAAAGTTGCGCTTTCTTTTCCAGATATTTCCGAAACTAAAGCACATATGGAGATGAATCTCTCATGAATCGAAAGAAGAGCATGTGCCCCATTCAGATGAAACACGGTTGTCAGATCTAAAAGAATTTTTGATTTTTCAGAATCCCATATACGGAGCCTTCTTCTCCCCGGCTGAACTCGGATAGTGGACAGCCTGTCAGATTTACCCCAAAAAAATCAACATTTCCACAGAAACTGTCGATTTCTTTTCCAGATATTTCCGAAACTAAAGCACATATGGAGATGAATGTCTCACGAATCGAAAGAAAAGCACGTGCCCTTTTAGATGACACCACGATTGTCAGTTCTGAAAGAATTTTTGATTTTTCAGAATTGCATATACGGAGCCTTCTTCTCCCGGGCTGAACTCGGATAGTGGACAGCCTGGCAGATTTACCGCTAAAAATCGAGCATATCCACACAAACTCGCGCTTTCTTTTCCAGATATTTCCGAAACTAAAGCACATATGGAGATGAATCTCTCATGAATCGAAAGAAGAGCATGTGCCCATTCAGATGAAACCACGATTGTCAGATCTAAAAGAATTTTTGATTTTTCAGAATCGCATATACGGGGCCTTCTTTGAGTTGGGATTGAACACGGGAAGTGCGTGCACGTGAGATTTACGCTAAAAATCGAGCATATCCACACAAACTCGGGTTTCTTTTCCAGATATTTCCGAAACTAAAGGACATATGGAGATGAATCTTGCATAAAGCGAAAGAGGAGCATGTGCCCTTTCAGATGACACCACCATTGTCAGTTCTGAAAGAATTTTTGATTTTTCAGAATCGCAAATACGGAGCCTTCTTTGAGTTGGGCTTGAGCACGGGAAGGGCGAGTACGTGAGATTCACGCAAACAAATCAAGCATTTCTACACAAAGTTGCGCTTTCTTTTCCAGATATTTTCGAAACTAAAGCACATATGGAGATGAATCTCTCATGAATCGAAAGAAGAGCATGTGCCCATTCAGATGAAACCACGATTGTCAGATCTAAAAGAACTTTTGATTTTTCAGAATCGCATATACGGAGCCTTCTTCTCCCGGGCTGAACTCGGATAGTGGACAGCCTGGCAGTTTTACCCCCAAAAAATCAACATTTCCACAGAAACTGTCGATTTCTTTTCCAGATATTTCCGAAACTAAAGCACATATGGAGATTAATCTCTCACAAATCGAAAGACTAGCATGTGCACTTTCAGATGACACCACGATTGTCAGTTCTGAAAGAAGTTTTGATTTTTCAGAATCGCATATACGGAGCCTTCTTTGAGTTGGGCTTGAGCTAGGGGAGTGCGAGTACGTGAGATTTCCGCAAACAAATCGAGCATTTGTACACAAACTCGGGTTTCATTTCCAGATATTTTGGAAACTAAAGCACATATGGAGATGAATCTCTCATGAATCGAAAGACTAGCATGTGCCCTTTCAGATGACACCACGATTGTCAGTTCTGAAAGAATTTTTGATTTTTCAGAATTGCATATACGGAGCCTTCTTCTCCCGGGCTGAACTCGGATAGTGGACAGCCTGGCAGATTTACCGCAAAAAATCAAGCTTTTCCACACAAACTCGCATCTTCTTTTCAAGATATTTACGAAACTAAAGCACATATGGAGATTAATCTCTCACAAATCGAAAAACTAGCATGTGCCCTTTCAGATGACACCACAATTGTCAGTTCTGAAAGAATTTTTGATTTTTCAGAATCGCATATACGGGACCTTCTTTGAGTTGGGATTGAACACGGGAAGTGCGTGCACGTGATATTTACGCTAAAAATCGAGCATATCCACACAAACTCGTGCTTTCTTTTCCAGATATTTCCGAAACTAAAGCACATATGGAGATGAATCTTGCATAAAGCGAAAGAGGAGCATGTGCCCTTTCAGATGACACCACGATTGTCAGTTCTGAAAGAATTTTTGATTTTTCAGAATCGCATATACGGGGCCTTCTTTGAGTTGGGATTGAACACGGGAAGTGTGTGCACGTGAGATTTACGCTAAAAATCGAGCATATCCACACAAATTCGCGCTTTCTTTTCCAGATATTTCCGAAACTAAAGCACATATGGAGATGAATCTTGCACGAATCGTAAGAGGAGCATGTGCCCTTTCAGATGACACCACGATTGTCAGATCTAAAAGAATTTTTGATTTTTCATCACCGCATATACGGAGCCTTCTTTGAGTTGGGCTTGATCTAGGGGGGAGTGCGAGTACGTGAGATTTCCGCAAACAAATCGAGCATTTCTCCACAAACTCGGGTTTCATTTCCAGATATTTTGGAAACTAAAGCCTATATGGAGATGAATCTCTCATGAATCGAAAAGACTAGCATGTGCACTTTCAGATGACACCACGATTGTCAGTTCTGAAAGAATTTTTGATTTTTCAGAATCGCATATACGGGGCCTTCTTTGAGTTGGGATTGAACACGGGAAGTGCGTGCACGTGAGATTTACGCTAAAAATCGAGCATATCCACACAAACTCGCGCTTTCTTTTCCAGATATTTCGGAAACTAAAGCACATATGGAGATGAATCTTGCATAAAGTGAAAGAGGAGCATGTGCCCTTTCAGATGACACCACGATTGTCAGTTCTGAAAGAATTTTTGATTTTTCAGAATCGCATATACGGGGCCTTCTTTGAGTTGGGCTTGAGCACGGGAAGTGCGAGTACGTGAGATTCACGCAAACAAATCAAGCATTTCTACACAAAGTTGCGCTTTCTTTTCCAGATATTTCCGAAACTAAAGCACATATGGAGATGAATCTTGCACGAATCAAAAGAGGAGCATATGCCCTTTCAGATGACACCACGATTGTCAGATCTAAAAGAATTTTTGATTTTTCATCACTGCATATACGGAGCCTTCTTTGAGTTGGGCTTGAGCGAGTATGTGAGATTTCCGCAAACAAATCGAGCATTTGTACACAAACTCGGGTTTCATTTCCAGATATTTCCGAAACTAAAGCACATATGGAGATGAATCTCTCATGAATCGAAAGACTAGCATGTGCCCTTTCAGATGACACCACGATTGTCAGTTCTGAAAGAATTTTTGATTTTTCAGAATCGCATATACGGAGCCTTCTTCTCCCCGGCTGAACTCGGATAGTTGACAGCCTGTCAGATTTACCCCAAAAAAATCAACATTTCCACAGAAACTGTCGATTTCTTTTCCAGATATTTCCGAAACTAAAGCACATATGGAGATGAATGTCTCACGAATCGAAAGAAAAGCACGTGCCCTTTCAGATGACACCACGATTGTCAGTTCTGAAAGAATTTTTGATTTTTCAGAATTGCATATACGGAGCCTTCTTCTCCCGGGCTGAACTCGGATAGTGGACAGCCTGGCAGATTTACCGCAAAAAATCAAGCTTTTCCACACAAACTCGCACCTTCTTTTCAAGATATTTCTGAAACTAAAGCACATATGGAGATTAATCTTGCATAAAGCGAAAGAGGAGCATGTGCCCTTTCGCTGAGACCACGATTGTCAGTTCTGAAAGAATTTTTGATTTTTCAGAATCGCAAATACGGAGCCTTCTTTGAGTTGGGCTTGAGCACGGGAAGTGCGAGTACGTGAGATTCACGCAAACAAATCAAGCATTTCTACACAAAGTTGCGCTTTCTTTTCCAGATATTTCCGAAACTAAAGCACATATGGAGATGAATCTCTCATGAATCGAAAGAAGAGCATGTGCCCATTCAGATGAAACCACGATTGTCAGATCTAAAAGAATTTTTGATTTTTCAGAATCGCATATACGGAGCCTTCTTCTCCCCGGCTGAACTCGGATAGTGGACAGCCTGTCAGATTTACCCCCAAAAAATCAACATTTCCACAGAAACTGTCGATTTCTTTTCCAGATATTTCCGAAACTAAAGCACATATGGAGATGAATGTCTCACGAATCGAAAGAAAAGCACGTGCCCTTTCAGATGACACCACGATTGTCAGTTCTTAAAGAATTTTTGATTTTTCAGAATTGCATATACGGAGCCTTCTTCTCCCGGGCTGAACTCGGATAGTGGACAGCCTGGCAGATTTACCGCAAAAAATCAAGCTTTTCCACACAAACTCGCACCTTCTTTTCAAGATATTTCTGAAACTAAAGCACATATGGAGATGAATCTTGCATAAAGCGAAAGAGGAGCATGTGCCCTTTTCAGATGACACCACCATTGTCAGATCAAAAAGAATTTTTGATTTTTCAGAATCGCATATACGGGGCCTTCTTTGAGTTGGGATTGAACACGGGAAGTGCGTGCACGTGAGATTTACGCTAAAAATCGAGCATATCCACACAAACTCGTGCTTTCTTTTCCAGATATTTCCGAAACTAAAGCACATATGGAGATGAATCTTGCATAAAGCGAAAGAGGAGCATGTGCCCTTTCAGATGACACCACGATTGTCAGTTCTGAAAGAATTTTTGATTTTTCAGAATCGCATATACGGGGCCTTCTTTGAGTTGGGATTGAACACGGGAAGTGTGTGCACGTGAGATTTACGCTAAAAATCGAGCATATCCACACAAATTCGCGCTTTCTTTTCCAGATATTTCCGAAACTAAAGCACATATGGAGATGAATCTTGCACGAATCGTAAGAGGAGCATGTGCCCTTTCAGATGACACCACGATTGTCAGATCTAAAAGAATTTTTGATTTTTCATCACCGCATATACGGAGCCTTCTTTGAGTTGGGCTTGATCTAGGGGAGTGCGAGTACGTGAGATTTCCGCAAACAAATCGAGCATTTCTCCACAAACTCGGGTTTCATTTCCAGATATTTTGGAAACTAAAGCCTATATGGAGATGAATCTCTCATGAATCGAAAGACTAGCATGTGCACTTTCAGATGACACCACGATTGTCAGTTCTGAAAGAATTTTTGATTTTTCATCATCACATATACGGAGCCTTCTTTGAGTTGGGATTGAACACGGGAAGTGCGTGCACGTGAGATTTACGCTAAAAATCGAGCATTTGTAGAAAAATTTACGCGTTCTTTTCAAGATATTTCCGAAACTAAAGCAGATATGGAGATGAATCTCTCATGAATCGAGAGACTAGCATGTGCCCTTTCAGATGACACCACGATTGTCAGTTCTGAAAGAATTTTTGATTTTTCAAAATCGCATATACGGAGCCTTCTTCTCCCGGGCTGAACTCGGATAGTGGACAGCCTGGCAGATTTACCGCAAAAAATCAAAGCTTTTCCACACAAACTCGCACCTTCTTTTCAAGATATTTCTGAAACTAAAGCACATATGGAGATTAATCTTGCATAAAGCGAAAGAGGAGCATGTGCCCTTTCGCTGAGACCACGATTGTCAGTTCTGAAAGAATTTTTGATTTTTCAGAATCGCAAATACGGAGCCTTCTTTGAGTTGGGCTTGAGCACGGGAAGTGCGAGTACGTGAGATTCACGCAAACAAATCAAGCATTTCTACACAAAGTTGCGCTTTCTTTTCCAGATATTTCCGAAACTAAAGCACATATGGAGATGAATCTCTCATGAATCGAAAGAAGAGCATGTGCCCATTCAGATGAAACCACGATTGTCAGATCTAAAAGAATTTTTGATTTTTCAGAATCGCATATACGGAGCCTTCTTCTCCCCGGCTGAACTCGGATAGTGGACAGCCTGTCAGATTTACCCCAAAAAAATCAACATTTCCACAGAAACTGTCGATTTCTTTTCCAGATATTTCCGAAACTAAAGCACATATGGAGATGAATGTCTCACGAATCGAAAGAAAAGCACGTGCCCTTTCAGATGACACCACGATTGTCAGTTCTTAAAGAATTTTTGATTTTTCAGAATTGCATATACGGAGCCTTCTTCTCCCGGGCTGAACTCGGATAGTGGACAGCCTGGCAGATTTACCGCAAAAAATCAAGCTTTTCCACACAAACTCGCACCTTCTTTTCAAGATATTTCTGAAACTAAAGCACATATGGATATGAATCTTGCATAAAGCGAAAGAGGAGCATGTGCCCTTTTCAGATGACACCACCATTGTCAGATCAAAAAGAATTTTTGATTTTTCAGAATCGCATATACGGGGCCTTCTTTGAGTTGGGATTGAACACGGGAAGTGCGTGCACGTGAGATTTACGCTAAAAATCGAGCATATCAAACACAAACTCGCGCTTTCTTTTCCAGATATTTCCGAAACTAAAGCACATATGGAGATGAATCTCTCATGAATCGAAAGAGGAGCATGTGCCCATTCAGATGAAACCACGATTGTCAGATCTAAAAGAATTTTTGATTTTTCAGAATCGCATATACGGGGCCTTCTTTGAGTTTGGATTGAACACGGGAAGTGCGTGCACGTGAGATTTACGCTAAAAATCGAGCATATCCACACAAACTCGCGCTTTCTTTTCCAGATATTTCCGAAACTAAAGGACATATGGAGATGAATCTTGCATAAAGCGAAAGAGGAGCATGTGCCCTTTCAGATGACACCACCATTGTCAGTTCTGAAAGAATTTTTGATTTTTCAGAATCGCAAATACGGAGCCTTCTTTGAGTTGGGCTTGAGCACGGGAAGTGCGAGTACGTGAGATTCACGCAAACAAATCAAGCATTTCTACACAAAGTTGCGCTTTCTTTTCCAGATATTTTCGAAACTAAAGCACATATGGAGATGAATCTCTCATGAATCGAAAGAAGAGCATGTGCCCATTCAGATGAAACCACGATTGTCAGATCTAAAAGAACTTTTGATTTTTCAGAATCGCATATACGGAGCCTTCTTCTCCCCGGCTGAACTCATATAGTGGACAGCCTGGCAGTTTTACCCCCAAAAAATCAACATTTCCACAGAAACTGTCGATTTCTTTTCCAGATATTTCCGAAACTAAAGCACATATGGAGATTAATCTCTCACAAATCGAAAGACTAGCATGTGCACTTTCAGATGACACCACGATTGTCAGTTCTGAAAGAAGTTTTGATTTTTCAGAATCGCATATACGGGGCCTTCTTTGAGTTGGGATTGAACACGGGAAGTGCGTGCACGTGAGATTTACGCTAAAAATCGAGCATATCCACACAAACTCGCACTTTTTTTTCCAGATATTTCCGAAACTAAAGCACATATGGAGATGAAACTTACACGAATCGTAAGAGGAGCATGTGCCCTTTCAGATGACACCACGATTGTCAGATCTAAAAGAATTTTTGATTTTTCATCACCGCATATACGGAGCCTTCTTTGAGTTGGGCTTGAGCTAGGGGAGTGCGAGTACGTGAGATTTCCGCAAACAAATCGAGCATTTGTACACCAACTCGGGTTTCATTTCCAGATACTTTGGAAACTAAAGCACATATGGAGATGAATCTCTCATGAATCGAAAGACTAGCATGTGCCCTTTCAGATGACACCACGATTGTCAGTTCTGAAAGAATTTTTGATTTTTCAGAATCGCATATACGGAGCCTTCTTCTCCCGGGCTGAACTCGGATAGTGGACAGCCTGGCAGATTTACCGCTAAAAATCAAGCTTTTCCACACAAACTCGCACCTTCTTTTCAAGATATTTCTGAAACTAAAGCACATATGGAGATGAATCTTGCATAAAGTGAAAGAGGAGCATGTGCCCTTTCAGAATACACCACGATTGTCAGATCTAGAAGAATTTTTGATTTTTCAGAATCGCATATACGGGGCCTTCTTTGAGTTTGGGATTGAACACGGGAAGTGCGTGCACGTGAGATTTACGCTAAAAATCGAGCATATCCACACAAACTCGCGCTTTCTTTTCCAGATATTTCCGAAACTAAAGCACATATGGAGATGAATCTTGCATAAAGCGAAAGAGGAGCATGTGCCCTTTCAGATGACACCACGATTGTCAGATCTAAAAGAATTTTTGATTTTTCATCACCGCATATACGGAGCCTTCTTTGAGTTGGGCTTGAGCTAGGGGAGTGCGAGTACGTGAGATTTCCGCAAACAAATCGAGCATTTCTCCACAAACTCGGGTTTCATTTCCAGATATTTTGGAAACTAAAGCACATATGGAGATGAATCTCTCATGAATCGAAAGAGGAGCATGTGCCCTTTCAGATGACACCACGATTGTCAGTTCTGAAAGAATTTTTGATTTTTCAGAATCGCATATACGGAGCCTTCTTTGAGTTGGGCTTGATCTAGGGGAGTGCGAGTACGTGAGATTTCCGCAAACAAATCGAGCATTTGTACACAAACTTGGGTTTCATTTCCAGATATTTTGGAAACTAAAGCACATATGGAGATGAATCTCTCATGAATCGAAAGACTAGCATGTGCCCTTTCAGATGACACCACGATTTTCAGTTCTGAAAGAATTTTTGATTTTTCAGAATCGCATATACGGAGCCTTCTTCTCCCGGGCTGAACTCGGATAGTGGACAGCCTGGCAGATTTACAGCAAAAAATCAAGCTTTTCCACACAAACTCGCACCTTCTTTTCAAGATATTTCTGAAACTAAAGCACATATGGAGATGAATCTTGCATAAAGCGAAAGAGGAGCATGTGCCCTTTTCAGATGACACCACCATTGTCAGATCAAAAAGAATTTTTGATTTTTCAGAATCGCATATACGGGACCTTCTTTGAGTTTTGGATTGAACACGGGAAGTGCGTGCACGTGAGATTTTCGCAAAAAATCGAGCATATCCACACAAACTCGCGCTTTCTTTTCCAGATATTTCCGAAACTAAAGCACATATGGAGATGAATCTTGCATAAAGCGAAAGAGGAGCATGTGCCCTTTCAGATGACACCACGATTGTCAGTTCTGAAAGAATTTTTGATTTTTCATCACCGCATATACGGAGCCTTCTTTGAGTTGGGCTTGAGCACGGGAAGTGCGAGTACGTGAGATTCACGCAAACAAATCAAGCATTTCTACACAAAGTTGCGCTTTCTTTTCAAGATATTTCCGAAACTAAAGCACATATGGAGATGAATCTCTCATGAATCGAAAGAAGAGCATGTGCCCATTCAGATGAAACCACGATTGTCAGATCTAAAAGAATTTTTGATTTTTCAGAATCGCATATACGGAGCCTTCTTCTCCCCGGCTGAACTCGGATAGTGGACATCCTGTCAGATTTACCCCAAAAAAATCAACATTTCCACAGAAACTGTCGATTTCTTTTCCAGATATTTCCGAAAGTAAAGCACATATGGAGATGAATCTCTCATGAATCGAAAGAAGAGCATGTGCCCTTTCAGATGACACCACGATTGTCAGTTCTGAAAGAATTTTTGATTTTTCAGAATCGCAAATACGGAGCCTTCTTCTCCCGGGCTGAACTCGGATAGTGGACAGCCTGGCAGATTTACCGCAAAAAATCAAGCTTTTCCACACAAACTCGCACCTTCTTTTCAAGATATTTCTGAAACTAAAGCACATATGGAGATTAATCTCTCACAAATCGAAAGACTAGCATAGGCACTTTCAGATGACACCACGATTGTCAGTTCTGAAAGAATTTTTGATTTTTCAGAATCGCATATACGGGGCCTTCTTTGAGTTGGGATTGAACACGGGAAGTGCGTGCACGTGAGATTTACGCTAAAAATCGAGCATATCCACACAAACTCGTGCTTTCTTTTCCAGATGTTTCCAAAACTAAAGCACATATGGAGATGAATCTTGCACGAATCGTAAGAGGAGCATGTGCCCTTTCAGATGACACAAAGATTGTCAGATCTAAAAGAATTTTTGATTTTTCAGAATCGCATATACGGAGCCTTCTTTGAGTTGGGCTTGAGCACGGGAAGTGCGAGTACGTGAGATTCACGCAAACAAATCGAGCATTTGTACACAAACTCGGGTTTCATTTCCAGATATTTTGGAAACTAAAGCACATATGGAGATGAATCTCTCATGAATCGAAAGACTAGCATGTGCCCTTTCAGATGACACCACGATTGTCAGATCTAAAAGAGTTTTTGATTTTTCAGAATCGCATATACGGAGCCTTCTTCTCCCCGGCTGAACTCGGATAGTGGACAGCCTGTCAGATTTACCCCAAAAAAATCAACATTTCCACAGAAACTGTCGATTTCTTTTCCAGATATTTCCGAAACTAAAGCACATATGGAGATGAATCTCTCATAAATCGAAAGAAGAGCATGTGCCCATTCAGATGAAACCACGATTGTCAGATCTAAAAGAATTTTTGATTTTTCAGAATCGCATATACGGAGCCTTCTTCTCCCCGGCTGAACTCGGATAGTGGACAGCCTGTCAAATTTACCCCAAAAAAATCAACATTTCCACAGAAACTGTCGATTTCTTTTCCAGATATTTCCGAAACTAAAGCACATATGGAGATGAATGTGTCACGAATCGAAAGAAAAGCACGTGCCCTTTCAGATGACACCACGATTGTCAGTTCTGAAAGAATTTTTGATTTTTCAGAATCGCACATACGGAGCCTTCTTCTCCCGGGCTGAACTCGGATAGTGGACAGCCTGGCAGATTTACCGCAAAAAATCAAGGTTTTCCACACAAACTCGCGCTTTCTTTTCCAGATATTTCCGAAACTAAAGCACATATGGAGATTAATCTTGCATAAAGCGAAAGACGAGCATGTGCCCTTTTGCTGAGACCACGATTGTCAGTTCTGAAAGAATTTTTGATTTTTCATCACCGCAATTACGGAGCCTTCTTTGAGTTGGGATTGAACACGGGAAGTGCGTGCACGTGAGATTTACGCTAAAAATCGAGCATATCCACACAAACTCGTGCTTTCTTTTCCAGATATTTCCGAAACTAAAGCACATATGGAGATGAATCTTGCATAAAGCAAAAGAGGAACATGTGCCCTTTCAGATGACACCACGATTGTCAGATCTAAAAGAATTTTTGATTTTTCAGAATCGCATATACGGAGCCTTCTTTGAGTTGGGCTTGAGCGAGTATGTGAGATTTCCGCAAACAAATCGAGCATTTGTACACAAACTCGGGTTTCATTTCCAGATATTTTCGAAACTAAAGCACATATGGAGATGAATCTCTCATGAATCGAAAGACTAGCATGTGCCCTTTCAGATGACACCACGATTGTCAGTTCTGAAAGAATTTTTGATTTTTCAGAATCGCATATACGGAGCCTTCTTCTCCCGGGCTGAACTCGGATAGTGGACAGCCTGGCAGATTTACAGCAAAAAATCAAGCTTTTCCACACAAACTCGCACCTTCTTTTCAAGATATTTCCGAAACTAAAGCACATATGGAGATTAATCTCTCACAAATCGAAAGACTAGCATGTGCCCTTTCAGATGACACCACGATTGTCAGTTCTGAAAGAATTTTTGATTTTTCAGAATCGCATATACGGGGCCTTCTTTGAGTTGGGATTGAACACGGGAAGTGCGTTCACGTGAGATTTACGCTAAAAATCGAGCATTTCCACACAAACTCGCGCTTTCTTTTCCAGATATTTCCGAAACTAAAGCACATATGGAGATGAATCTTGCATAAAGCGAAAGAGGAGCACGTGCCCTTTCAGATGACACCACGATTGTCAGTTCTGAAAGAATTTTTGATTTTTCAGAATCGCATATACGGGGCCTTCTTTGAGTTGGGATTGAACACGGGAAGTGCGTGCACATGAGATTTACGCTAAAAATCGAGCATATCCACAAACTCGCGCTTTCTTTTCCAGATATTTCCGAAACTAAAGCACATATGGAGATTAATCTCTATTAAATCGAAAGACTAGCATGTGCACTTTCAGATGACACCACGATTGTCAGTTCTGAAAGAATTTTTGATTTTTCAGAATCGCATATACGGGGCCTTCTTTGAGTTGGGATTGAACACGGGAAGTGCGTGCACGTGAGATTTACGCTAAAAATCGAGCATATCCACACAAACTCGCGCTTTCTTTTCCAGATATTTCCGAAACTAAAGCACATATGGAGATTAATCTCTCTTAAATCGAAAGACTAGCATGTGCACTTTCAGATGACACCACGATTGTCAGTTCTGAAAGAATTTTTGATTTTTCAGAATCGCATATACGGGGCCTTCTTTGAGTTGGGATTGAACACGGGAAGTGCGTGCACGTGAGATTTACGCTAAAAATCGAGCATATCCACACAAACTCGCGCTTTCTTTTCCAGATATTTCCGAAACTAAAGCACATATGGAGATGAATCTTGCACGAATCGTCAGAGGAGCATGTGCCCTTTCAGATGACACCACGATTGTCAGATCTAAAAGAATTTTTGATTTTGCATCACCGCATATACGGAGCCTTCTTTGAGTTGGGCTTGAGCACGGGAACTGCGAGTACGTGAGATTCACACAAACAAATCGAGCATTTCTACACAAAGTTGCGCTTTCTTTTCAAGATATTTCCGAAACTAAAGCACAAATGGAGATGAATCTCTCATGAATCGAGAGACTAGCATGTGCCCTTTCAGATGACACCACGATTGTCAGTTCTGAAAGAATTTTTGATTTTTCAAAATCGCATATACGGAGCCTTCTTCTCCCGGGCTGAACTCGGATAGTGGACAGCCTGGCAGATTTACCGCAAAAAATCAAGCTTTTCCACACAAACTCGCACCTTCTTTTCAAGATATTTCTGAAACTAAAGCACATATGGAGATGAATCTTGCATAAAGCGAAAGAGGAGCATGTGCCCTTTTCAGATGACACCACGATTGTCAGTTCTGAAAGAATTTTTGATTTTTCAGAATCGCAAATACGGAGCCTTCTTTGAGTTGGGCTTGAGCACGGGAAGTGCGAGTACGTGAGATTCACGCAAACAAATCAAGCATTTCTACACAAAGTTGCGCTTTCTTTTCCAGATATTTCCGAAACTAAAGCACATATGGAGATGAATCTCTCATGAATCGAAAGAAGAGCATGTGCCCATTCAGATGAAACCACGATTGTCAGATCTAAAAGAATTTTTGATTTTTCAGAATCGCATATACGGAGCCTTCTTCTCCCCGGCTGAACTCGGATAGTGGACAGCCTGTCAGATTTACCCCAAAAAAATCAACATTTCCACAGAAACTGTCGATTTCTTTTCCAGATATTTCCGAAACTAAAGCACATATGGAGATGAATGTCTCACGAATCGAAAGAAAAGCACGTGCCCTTTCAGATGACACCACGATTGTCAGTTCTGAAAGAATTTTTGATTTTTCATCACCGCAAATACGGAGCCTTCTTTGAGTTGGGCTTGAAAACGGGAAGTGCCAGTACGTGAGATTCACGCAAACAAATCAAGCATTTCTACACAAAGTTGCGCTTTCTTTTCCAGATATTTCCGAAACTAAAGCACATATGGAGATGAATCTTGCATAAAGCGAAAGAGGAGCATGTGCCCTTTCAGATGACACCACGATTGTCAGATCTAAAAGAATTTTTGATTTTTCAGAATCGCATATACGGAGCCTTCTTTGAGTTGGGCTTGAGCGAGTATGTGAGATTTCCGCAAACAAATCGAGCATTTGTACACAAACTCGGGTTTCATTTCCAGATATTTTCGAAACTAAAGCACATATGGAGATGAATCTCTCATGAATCGAAAGACTAGCATGTGCCCTTTCAGATGACACCACGATTGTCAGTTCTGAAAGAATTTTTGATTTTTCAGAATCGCATATACGGAGCCTTCTTCTCCCGGGCTGAACTCGGATAGTGGACAGCCTGGCAGATTTACAGCAAAAAATCAAGCTTTTCCACACAAACTCGCACCTTCTTTTCAAGATATTTCCGAAACTAAAGCACATATGGAGATTAATCTCTCACAAATCGAAAGACTAGCATGTGCCCTTTCAGATGACACCACGATTGTCAGTTCTGAAAGAAGTTTTGATTTTTCAGAATCGCATATACGGGGCCTTCTTTGAGTTGGGATTGAACACGGGAAGTGCGTTCACGTGAGATTTACGCTAAAAATCGAGCATATCCACACAAACTCGCGCTTTCTTTTCCAGATATTTCCGAAACTAAAGCACATATGGAGATGAATCTTGCATAAAGCGAAAGAGGAGCACGTGCCCTTTCAGATGACACCACGATTGTCAGTTCTGAAAGAATTTTTGATTTTTCAGAATCGCATATACGGGGCCTTCTTTGAGTTGGGATTGAACACGGGAAGTGCGTGCACGTGAGATTTACGCTAAAAATCGAGCATATCCACACAAACTCGCGCTTTCTTTTCCAGATATTTCCGAAACTAAAGCACATATGGAGATGAAACTTACACGAATCGTAAGAGGAGCATGTGCCCTTTCAGATGACACCACGATTGTCAGATCTAAAAGAATTTTTGATTTTTCATCACCGCATATACGGAGCCTTCTTTGAGTTGGGCTTGAGCTAGGGGAGTGCGAGTACGTGAGATTTCCGCAAACAAATCGAGCATTTGTACACCAACTCGGGTTTCATTTCCAGATACTTTGGAAACTAAAGCACATATGGAGATGAATCTCTCATGAATCGAAAGACTAGCATGTGCCCTTTCAGATGACACCACGATTGTCAGTTCTGAAAGAATTTTTGATTTTTCAGAATCGCATATACGGAGCCTTCTTCTCCCGGGCTGAACTCGGATAGTGGACAGCCTGGCAGATTTACCGCAAAAAATCAAGCTTTTCCACACAAACTCGCACCTTCTTTTCAAGATATTTCTGAAACTAAAGCACATATGGAGATGAATCTTGCATAAAGTGAAAGAGGAGCATGTGCCCTTTCAGAATACACCACGATTGTCAGATCTAGAAGAATTTTTGATTTTTCAGAATTGCATATACGGGGCCTTCTTTGAGTTTGGGATTGAACACGGGAAGTGCGTGCACGTGAGATTTACGCTAAAAATCGAGCATATCCACACAAACTCGCGCTTTCTTTTCCAGATATTTCCGAAACTAAAGCACATATGGAGATGAATCTTACACGAATCGTAAGAGGAGCATGTGCCCTTTCAGATGACACCACGATTGTCAGATCTAAAAGAATTTTTGATTTTTCATCACCGCATATACGGAGCCTTCTTTGAGTTGGGCTTGAGCTAGGGGAGTGCGAGTACGTGAGATTTCCGCAAACAAATCGAGCATTTGTACACAAACTCGGGTTTCATTTCCAGATATTTTGGAAACTAAAGCACATATGGAGATGAATCTCTCATGAATCGAAAGAGGAGCATGTGCCCTTTCAGATGACACCACGATTGTCAGTTCTGAAAGAATTTTTGATTTTTCAGAATCGCATATACGGAGCCTTCTTTGAGTTGGGCTTGATCTAGGGGAGTGCGAGTACGTGAGATTTCCGCAAACAAATCGAGCATTTGTACACAAACTTGGGTTTCATTTCCAGATATTTTGAAAACTAAAGCACATATGGAGATGAATCTCTCATGAATCGAAAGACTAGCATGTGCCCTTTCAGATGACACCACGATTTTCAGTTCTGAAAGAATTTTTGATTTTTCAGAATCGCATATACGGAGCCTTCTTCTCCCGGGCTGAACTCGGATAGTGGACAGCCTGGCAGATTTACAGCAAAAAATCAAGCTTTTCCACACAAACTCGCACCTTCTTTTCAAGATATTTCTGAAACTAAAGCACATATGGAGATGAATCTTGCATAAAGCGAAAGAGGAGCATGTGCCCTTTTCAGATGACACCACCATTGTCAGATCAAAAAGAATTTTTGATTTTTCAGAATCGCATATACGGGACCTTCTTTGAGTTTTGGATTGAACACGGGAAGTGCGTGCACGTGAGATTTTCGCAAAAAATCGAGCATATCCACACAAACTCGCGCTTTCTTTTCCAGATATTTCCGAAACTAAAGCACATATGGAGATGAATCTTGCATAAAGCGAAAGAGGAGCATGTGCCCTTTCAGATGACACCACGATTGTCAGTTCTGAAAGAATTTTTGATTTTTCATCACCGCATATACGGAGCCTTCTTTGAGTTGGGCTTGAGCACGGGAAGTGCGAGTACGTGAGATTCACGCAAACAAATCAAGCATTTCTACACAAAGTTGCGCTTTCTTTTCAAGATATTTCCGAAACTAAAGCACATATGGAGATGAATCTCTCATGAATCGAAAGAAGAGCATGTGCCCATTCAGATGAAACCACGATTGTCAGATCTAAAAGAATTTTTGACTTTTCAGAATCGCATATACGGAGCCTTCTTCTCCCCGGCTGAACTCGGATAGTGGACATCCTGTCAGATTTACCCCAAAAAAATCAACATTTCCACAGAAACTGTCGATTTCTTTTCCAGATATTACCGAAAGTAAAGCACATATGGAGATGAATCTCTCATGAATCGAAAGAAGAGCATGTGCCCTTTCAGATGACACCACGATTGTCAGTTCTGAAAGAATTTTTGATTTTTCAGAATCGCAAATACGGAGCCTTCTTCTCCCGGGCTGAACTCGGATAGTGGACAGCCTGGCAGATTTACCGCAAAAAATCAAGCTTTTCCACACAAACTCGCACCTTCTTTTCAAGATATTTCTGAAACTAAAGCACATATGGAGATTAATCTCTCACAAATCGAAAGACTAGCATAGGCACTTTCAGATGACACCACGATTGTCAGTTCTGAAAGAATTTTTGATTTGTCAGAATCGCATATACGGGGCCTTCTTTGAGTTGGGATTGAACACGGGAAGTGCGTGCACGTGAGATTTACGCTAAAAATCGAGCATATCCACACAAACTCGTGCTTTCTTTTCCAGATATTTCCGAAACTAAAGCACATATGGAGATGAATCTTGCACGAATCGTAAGAGGAGCATGTGCCCTTTCAGATGACACAACGATTGTCAGATCTAAAAGAATTTTTGATTTTTCAGAATCGCATATACGGAGCCTTCTTTGAGTTGGGCTTGAGCACGGGAAGTGCGAGTACGTGAGATTCACGCAAACAAATCGAGCATTTGTACACAAACTCGGGTTTCATTTCCAGATATTTTGGAAACTAAAGCACATATGGAGATGAATCTCTCATGAATCGAAAGACTAGCATGTGCCCTTTCAGATGACACCACGATTGTCAGATCTAAAAGAGTTTTGATTTTTCAGAATCGCATATACGGAGCCTTCTTCTCCCCGGCTGAACTCGGATAGTGGACAGCCTGTCAGATTTACCCCAAAAAAATCAACATTTCCACAGAAACTGTCGATTTCTTTTCCAGATATTTCCGAAACTAAAGCACATATGGAGATGAATCTCTCATAAATCGAAAGAAGAGCATGTGCCCATTCAGATGAAACCACGATTGTCAGATCTAAAAGAATTTTTGATTTTTCAGAATGGCATATACGGAGCCTTCTTCTCCCCGGCTGAACTCGGATAGTGGACAGCCTGTCAAATTTACCCCAAAAAAATCAACATTTCCACAGAAACTGTCGATTTCTTTCCAGATATTCCGAAACTAAAGCACATATGGAGATGAATGTGTCACGAATCGAAAGAAAAGCACGTGCCCTTTCAGATGACACCACGATTGTCAGTTCTGAAAGAATTTTTGATTTTTCAGAATCGCACATACGGAGCCTTCTTCTCCCGGGCTGAACTCGGATAGTGGACAGCCTGGCAGATTTACCGCAAAAAATCAAGGTTTTCCACACAAACTCGCGCTTCCTTTTCCAGATATTTCCGAAACTAAAGCACATATGGAGATTAATCTTGCATAAAGCGAAAGACGAGCATGTGCCCTTTTGCTGAGACCACGATTGTCAGTTCTGAAAGAATTTTTGATTTTTCATCACCGCAATTACGGAGCCTTCTTTGAGTTGGGCTTGAGCACGGGAAGTGCGAGGACGTGAGATTCACGCAAACAAATCGAGCATTTCTACACAAAGTTGCGCTTTCTTTTCCAGATATTTCCGAAACTAAAGCACATATGGAGATGAATCTTGCATAAAGCGAAAGAGGAACATGTGCCCTTTCAGATGACACCACGATTGTCAGATCTAAAAGAATTTTTGATTTTTCAGAATCGCATATACGGAGCCTTCTTTGAGTTGGGCTTGAGCGAGTATGTGAGATTTCCGCAAACAAATCGAGCATTTGTACACAAACTCGGGTTTCATTTCCAGATATTTTCGAAACTAAAGCACATATGGAGATGAATCTCT
Organism: Acanthaster planci; assembly: GCF_054643075.1. Lineage (NCBI taxonomy): Eukaryota > Metazoa > Echinodermata > Asteroidea > Valvatida > Acanthasteridae > Acanthaster > Acanthaster planci. The sequence goes on from NC_141797.1 coordinate 4,222,165, forward strand.
CATGAATCGAAAGACTAGCATGTGCCCTTTCAGATGACACCACGATTGTCAGTTCTGAAAGAATTTTTGATTTTTCAGAATCGCATATACGGAGCCTTCTTCTCCCGGGCTGAACTCGGATAGTGGACAGCCTGGCAGATTTACAGCAAAAAATCAAGCTTTTCCACACAAACTCGCACCTTCTTTTCAAGATATTTCCGAAACTAAAGCACATATGGAGATTAATCTCTCACAAATCGAAAGACTAGCATGTGCCCTTTCAGATGACACCACGATTGTCAGTTCTGAAAGAAGTTTTGATTTTTCAGAATCGCATATACGGGGCCTTCTTTGAGTTGGGATTGAACACGGGAAGTGCGTTCACGTGAGATTTACGCTAAAAATCGAGCATTTCCACACAAACTCGCGCTTTCTTTTCCAGATATTTCCGAAACTAAAGCACATATGGAGATGAATCTTGCATAAAGCGAAAGAGGAGCACGTGCCCTTTCAGATGACACCACGATTGTCAGTTCTGAAAGAATTTTTGATTTTTCAGAATCGCATATACGGGGCCTTCTTTGAGTTGGGATTGAACACGGGAAGTGCGTGCACGTGAGATTTACGCTAAAAATCGAGCATATCCACAAACTCGCGCTTTCTTTTCCAGATATTTCCGAAACTAAAGCACATATGGAGATTAATCTCTATTAAATCGAAAGACTAGCATGTGCACTTTCAGATGACACCACGATTGTCAGTTCTGAAAGAATTTTGATTTTTCAGAATCGCATATACGGGGCCTTCTTTGAGTTGGGATTGACACGGGAAGTGCGTGCACGTGAGATTTACGCTAAAAATCGAGCATATCCACACAAACTCGCGCTTTCTTTTCCAGATATTTCCGAAACTAAAGCACATATGGAGATTAATCTCTCTTAAATCGAAAGACTAGCATGTGCACTTTCAGATGACACCACGATTGTCAGTTCTGAAAGAATTTTTGATTTTTCAGAATCGCATATACGGGGCCTTCTTTGAGTTGGGATTGAACACGGGAAGTGCGTGCACGTGAGATTTACGCTAAAAATCGAGCATATCCACACAAACTCGCGCTTTCTTTTCCAGATAGTTCCGAAACTAAAGCACATATGGAGATGAATCTCTCACGAATCTTCAGAGGAGCATGTGCCCATTCAGATGACACCACGATTGTCCGATCTAAAAGAATTTTTGATTTTTCAGAATCGCATATACGGAGCCTTCTTTGAGTTGGGCTTGAGCACGGGAACTGCGAGTACGTGAGATTCACACAAACAAATCGAGCATTTCTACACAAAGGTGCGCTTTCTTTTCAAGATATTTCCGAAACTAAAGCACAAATGGAGATGAATCTCTCATGAATCGAGAGACTAGCATGTTGCCCTTTTAGATGACACCACGATTGTCAGTTCTGAAAGAATTTTTGATTTTTCAAAATCGCATATACGGAGCCTTCTTCTCCCGGGCTGAACTCGGATAGTGGACAGCCTGGCAGATTTACCGCAAAAAATCAAGCTTTTCCACACAAACTCGCACCTTCTTTTCAAGATATTTCTGAAACTAAAGCACATATGGAGATGAATCTTGCATAAAGCGAAAGAGGAGCATGTGCCCTTTTCAGATGACACCACGATTGTCAGTTCTGAAAGAATTTTTGATTTTTCAGAATCGCAAATACGGAGCCTTCTTTGAGTTGGGCTTGAGCACGGGAGTGCGAGTACGTGAGATTCACGCAAACAAATCAAGCATTTCTACACAAAGTTGCGCTTTCTTTTCCAGATATTTCCGAAACTAAAGCACATATGGAGATGAATCTCTCATGAATCGAAAGAAGAGCATGTGCCCATTCAGATGAAACCACGATTGTCAGATCTAAAAGAATTTTTGATTTTTCAGAATCGCATATACGGAGCCTTCTTCTCCCCGGCTGAACTCGGATAGTGGACAGCCTGTCAGATTTACCCCAAAAAAATCAACATTTCCACAGAAACTGTCGATTTCTTTTCCAGATAGTTCCGAAACTAAAGCACATATGGAGATGAATGTCTCACGAATCGAAAGAAAAGCACGTGCCCTTTCAGATGACACCACGATTGTCAGTTCTGAAAGAATTTTTGATTTTTCATCACCGCAAATACGGAGCCTTCTTTGAGTTGGGCTTGAGCACGGGAAGTGCCAGTACGTGAGATTCACGCAAACAAATCAAGCATTTCTACACAAAGTTGCGCTTTCTTTTCCAGATATTTCCGAAACTAAAGCACATATGGAGATGAATCTTGCATAAAGCGAAAGAGGAACATGTGCCCTTTCAGATGACACCACGATTGTCAGATCTAAAAGAATTTTTGATTTTTCAGAATCGCATATACGGAGCCTTCTTTGAGTTGGGCTTGAGCGAGTATGTGAGATTTCCGCAAACAAATCGAGCATTTGTACACAAACTCGGGTTTCATTTCCAGATATTTTCGAAACTAAAGCACATATGGAGATGAATCTCTCATGAATCGAAAGACTAGCATGTGCCCTTTCAGATGACACCACGATTGTCAGTTCTGAAAGAATTTTTTGATTTTTCAGAATCGCATATACGGAGCCTTCTTCTCCCGGGCTGAACTCGGATAGTGGACAGCCTGGCAGATTTACAGCAAAAAATCAAGCTTTTCCACACAAACTCGCACCTTCTTTTCAAGATATTTCCGAAACTAAAGCACATATGGAGATTAATCTCTCACAAATCGAAAGACTAGCATGTGCCCTTTCAAAAGACACCACGATTGTCAGTTCTGAAAGAAGTTTTGATTTTTCAGAATCGCATATACGGGGCCTTCTTTGAGTTGGGATTGAACACGGGAAGTGCGTTCACGTGAGATTTACGCTAAAAATCGAGCATATCCACACAAACTCGCGCTTTCTTTTCCAGATATTTCCGAAACTAAAGCACATATGGAGATGAATCTTGCATAAAGCGAAAGAGGAGCACGTGCCCTTTCAGATGACACCACGATTGTCAGTTCTGAAAGAATTTTTGATTTTTCAGAATCGCATATACGGGGCCTTCTTTGAGTTGGGATTGAACACGGGAAGTGCGTGCACGTGAGATTTACGCTAAAAATCGAGCATATCTACACAAAGTTGCGCTTTCTTTTCCAGATATTTCCGAAACTAAAGCACATATGGAGATGAATCTCTCATGAATCGAAAGAAGAGCATGTGCCCATTCAGATGAAACCACGATTGTCAGATCTAAAAGAATTTTTGATTTTTCAGAATCCCATATACGGAGCCTTCTTCTCCCCGGCTGAACTCGGATAGTGGACAGCCTGTCAGATTTACCCCAAAAAAATCAACATTTCCACAGAAACTGTCGAATTTTTTCCAGATATTTCCGAAACTAAAGCACATATGGAGATGAATGTCTCACGAATCGAAAGAAAAGCACGTGCCCTTTCAGATGACACCACGATTGTCAGTTCTGAAAGAATTTTTGATTTTTCATCACCGCAAATACGGAGCCTTCTTTGAGTTGGGCTTGAGCACGGGAAGTGCGAGTACGTGAGATTCACGCAAACAAATCAAGCATTTCTACACAAAGTTGCGCTTTCTTTTCCAGATATTTCCGAAACTAAAGCACATATGGAGATGAATCTTGCATAAAGCGAAAGAGGAACATGTGCCCTTTCAGATGACACCACGATTGTCAGATCTAAAAGAATTTTTGATTTTTCAGAATCGCATATACGGAGCCTTCTTTGAGTTGGGCTTGAGCGAGTATGTGAGATTTCCGCAAACAAATCGAGCATTTGTACACAAACTCGGGTTTCATTTCCAGATATTTTCGAAACTAAAGCACATATGGAGATGAATCTCTCATGAATCGAAAGACTAGCATGTGCCCTTTCAGATGACACCACGATTGTCAGTTCTGAAAGAATTTTTGATTTTTCAGAATCGCATATACGGAGCCTTCTTCTCCCGGGCTGAACTCGGATAGTGGACAGCCTGGCAGATTTACAGCAAAAAATCAAGCTTTTCCACACAAACTCGCACCTTCTTTTCAAGATATTTCCGAAACTAAAGCACATATGGAGATTAATCTCTCACAAATCGAAAGACTAGCATGTGCCCTTTCAGATGACACCACGATTGTCAGTTCTGAAAGAAGTTTTGATTTTTCAGAATCGCATATACGGGGCCTTCTTTGAGTTGGGATTGAACACGGGAAGTGCGTTCACGTGAGATTTACGCTAAAAATCGAGCATATCCACACAAACTCGCGCTTTCTTTTCCAGATATTTCCGAAACTAAAGCACATATGGAGATGAATCTTGCATAAAGCGAAAGAGGAGCACGTGCCCTTTCAGATGACACCACGATTGTCAGTTCTGAAAGAATTTTTGATTTTTCAGAATCGCATATACGGGGCCTTCTTTGAGTTGGGATTGAACACGGGAAGTGCGTGCACGTGAGATTTACGCTAAAAATCGAGCATATCCACAAACTCGCGCTTTCTTTTCCAGATATTTCCGAAACTAAAGCACATATGGAGATTAATCTCTATTAAATCGAAAGACTAGCATGTGCACTTTCAGATGACACCACGATTGTCAGTTCTGAAAGAATTTTTGATTTTTCAGAATCGCATATACGGGGCCTTCTTTGAGTTGGGATTGAACACGGGAAGTGCGTGCACGTGAGATTTACGCTAAAAATCAAGCATATCCACACAAACTCGCGCTTTCTTTTCCAGATATTTCCGAAACTAAAGGACATTTGGAGATGAATCTTGCATAAAGCGAAAGAGGAGCATGTGCCCTTTCAGATGACACCACCATTTTCAGTTCTGAAAGAATTTTGATTTTTCAGAATCGCAAATACGGAGCCTTCTTTGAGTTGGGCTTGAGCACGGGAAGTGCGAGTACGTGAGATTCACGCAAACAAATCAAGCATTTCTACACAAAGTTGCGCTTTCTTTTCCAGATATTTTCGAAACTAAAGCACATATGGAGATGAATCTCTCATGAATCGAAAGACTAGCATGTGCCCATTCAGATGAAACCACGATTGTCAGATCTAAAAGAACTTTTGATTTTTCAGAATCGCATATACGGAGCCTTCTTCTCCCGGGCTGAACTCGGATAGTGGACAGCCTGGCAGTTTTACCCCCAAAAAATCAACATTTCCACAGAAACTGTCGATTTCTTTTCCAGATATTTCCGAAACTAAAGCACATATGGAGATTAATCTCTCACAAATCGAAAGACTAGCATGTGCACTTTCAGATGACACCACGATTGTCAGTTCTGAAAGAATTTTTGATTTTTCAGAATCACATATACGGGGCCTTCTTTGAGTTGGGATTGAACACGGGAAGTGCGTGCACGTGAGATTTACGCTAAAAATCCAGCATATCCACACAAACTCGCGCTTTCTTTTCCAGATATTTCGGAAACTAAAGCACATATGGAGATGAATCTTGCATAAAGCGAAAGAGGAGCATGTGCCCTTTTCAGATGACACCACGATTGTCAGTTCTGAAAGAATTTTTGATTTTTCAGAATCGCAAATACGGAGCCTTCTTTGAGTTGGGCTTGAGCACGGGAAGTGCGAGTACGTGAGATTCACGCAAACAAATCAAGCATTTCTACACAAAGTTGCGCTTTCTTTTCCAGATATTTCCGAAACTAAAGCACATATGGAGATGAATCTCTCATGAATCGAAAGAAGAGCATGTGCCCATTCAGATGAAACCACGATTGTCAGATCTAAAAGAATTTTTGATTTTTCAGAATCCCATATACGGAGCCTTCTTCTCCCCGGCTGAACTCGGATAGTGGACAGCCTGTCAGATTTACCCCAAAAAAATCAACATTTCCACAGAAACTGTCGATTTCTTTTCCAGATATTTCCGAAACTAAAGCACATATGGAGATGAATGTCTCACGAATCGAAAGAAAAGCACGTGCCCTTTTAGATGACACCACGATTGTCAGTTCTGAAAGAATTTTTGATTTTTCAGAATTGCATATACGGAGCCTTCTTCTCCCGGGCTGAACTCGGATAGTGGACAGCCTGGCAGATTTACCGCAAAAAATCAAGCTTTTCCACACAAACTCGCACCTTCTTTTCAAGATATTTCTGAAACTAAAGCACATATGGAGATGAATCTTGCATAAAGCGAAAGAGGAGCATGTGCCCTTTTCAGATGACACCACCATTGTCAGATCAAAAAGAATTTTTGATTTTTCAGAATCGCATATACGGGGCCTTCTTTGAGTTGGGATTGAACACGGGAAGTGCGTGCACGTGAGATTTACGCTAAAAATCGAGCATATCCACACAAACTCGCGCTTTCTTTTCCAGATATTTCCGAAACTAAAGCACATATGGAGATGAATCTTGCACAAATCGTAAGAGGAGCATGTGCCCTTTCAGATGACACCACGATTGTCAGATCTAAAAGAATTTTTGATTTTTCATCACTGCATATACGGAGCCTTCTTTGAGTTGGGCTTGAGCTAGGGGAGTGCGAGTACGTGAGATTTCCGCAAACAAATTGAGCATTTGTACACAAACTCGGGTTTCATTTCCAGATATTTTCGAAACTAAAGCACATATGGAGATGAATCTCTCATGAATCGAAAGACTAGCATGTGCCCTTTCAGATGACACCACGATTGTCAGTTCTGAAAGAATTTTTGATTTTTCAGAATTGCATATACGGAGCCTTCTTCTCCCGGGCTGAACTCGGATAGTGGACAGCCTGGCAGATTTACCGCAAAAAATCAAGCTTTTCCACACAAACTCGCACCTTCTTTTCAAGATATTTCTGAAACTAAAGCACATATGGAGATGAATCTTGCATAAAGCGAAAGAGGAGCATGTGCCCTTTTCAGATGACACCACCATTGTCAGATCAATTTTTATTGATAATTTTTTAATAATTTTTATTTTTCGTATTTGCGATTCTGAAAAATCAAAAATTCTTTCAGAACTGACAATCGTGGTGTCATCTGAAAAGGGCACATGCTCCTCTTTCGCTTTATGCAAGATTCATCTCCATATGTGCTTTAGTTTCCGAAATATCTGGAAAAGAAAGCGCGAGTTTGTGTGGATATGCTGGATTTTTAGCGTAAATCTCACGTGCACGCACTTCCCGTGTTCAATCCCAACTCAAAGAAGGCCCCGTATATGTGATTCTGAAAAATCAAAAATTCTTTCAGAACTGACAATCGTGGTGTCATCTGAAAGTGCACATGCTAGTCTTTCGATTTGTGAGAGATTAATCTCCATATGTGCTTTAGTTTCGGAAATATCTGGAAAAGAAAGCGCAACTTTGTGTAGAAATGCTTGATTTGTTTGCGTGAATCTCACGTACTCGCACTTCCCGTGCTCAAGCCCAACTCAAAGAAGGCTCCGTATTTGCGATTCTGAAAAATCAAAAATTCTTTCAGAACTGACAATCGTGGTGTCATCTGAAAAGGGCACATGCTCCTCTTTCGCTTTATGCAAGATTCATCTCCATATGTGCTTTAGTTTCAGAAATATCTTGAAAAGAAGGTGCGAGTTTGTGTGGAAAAGCTTGATTTTTTGCGGTAAATCTGCCAGGCTGTCCACTATCCGAGTTCAGTCCGGGAGAAGAAGGCTCCGTATATGCGATTTTGAAAAATCAAAAATTCTTTCAGAACTGACAATCGTGGTGTCATCTGAAAGGGCACATGCTAGTCTTTCGATTCATGAGAGATTTTTCTCCATGTGTGCTTTAGTTTCCAAAATATCTGGAAATGAAACCCGAGTTTGTGTACAAATGCTCGATTTGTTTGCGGAAATCTCACATACTCGCACTCCCCTAGCTCAAGCCCAACTCAAAGAAGGCTCCGTATATGCGGTGATGAAAAATCAAAAATTCTTTTAGATCTGACAATCGTGGTGTCATCTGAATGGGCACATGCTCCTCTTACGATTCGTGTAAGATTCATCTCCATATGTGCTTTAGTTTCGGAAATATCTGGAAAAAAAGCGCGAGTTTGTGTGGATATGTTCGATTTTTAGCGGAAATCTCACGTGCACGCACTTCCCGTGTTCAATCCCAACTCAAAAAGAATTTTTGATTTTTCAGAATCGCATATACGGGGCCTTCTTTGAGTTGGGATTGAACACGGGAAGTGCGTGCACGTGAGATTTCCGCTAAAAATCGAACATATCCACACAAACTCGCGCTTTTTTTCCAGATATTTCCGAAACTAAAGCACATATGGAGATGAATCTTACACGAATCGTAAGAGGAGCATGTGCCCATTCAGATGACACCACGATTGTCAGATCTAAAAGAATTTTTGATTTTTCATCACCGCATATACGGAGCCTTCTTTGAGTTGGGCTTGAGCTAGGGGAGTGCGAGTATGTGAGATTTCCGCAAACAAATCGAGCATTTGTACACAAACTCGGGTTTCATTTCCAGATATTTTGGAAACTAAAGCACACATGGAGAAAAATCTCTCATGAATCGAAAGACTAGCATGTGCCCTTTCAGATGACACCACGATTGTCAGTTCTGAAAGAATTTTTGATTTTTCAAAATCGCATATACGGAGCCTTCTTCTCCCGGACTGAACTCGGATAGTGGACAGCCTGGCAGATTTACCGCAAAAAATCAAGCTTTTCCACACAAACTCGCACCTTCTTTTCAAGATATTTCTGAAACTAAAGCACATATGGAGATGAATCTTGCATAAAGCGAAAGAGGAGCATGTGCCCTTTTCAGATGACACCACGATTGTCAGTTCTGAAAGAATTTTTGATTTCTCAGAATCGCAAATACGGAGCCTTCTTTGAGTTGGGCTTGAGCACGGGAAGTGCGAGTACGTGAGATTCACGCAAACAAATCAAGCATTTCTACACAAAGTTGCGCTTTCTTTTCCAGATATTTCCGAAACTAAAGCACATATGGAGATTAATCTCTCACAAATCGAAAGACTAGCATGTGCACTTTCAGATGACACCACGATTGTCAGTTCTGAAAGAATTTTTGATTTTTCAGAATCACATATACGGGGCCTTCTTTGAGTTGGGATTGAACACGGGAAGTGCGTGCACGTGAGATTTACGCTAAAAATCCAGCATATCCACACAAACTCGCGCTTTCTTTTCCAGATATTTCGGAAACTAAAGCACATATGGAGATGAATCTTGCATAAAGCGAAAGAGGAGCATGTGCCCTTTTCAGATGACACCACGATTGTCAGTTCTGAAAGAATTTTTGATTTTTCAGAATCGCAAATACGGAGCCTTCTTTGAGTTGGGCTTGAGCACGGGAAGTGCGAGTACGTGAGATTCACGCAAACAAATCAAGCATTTCTACACAAAGTTGCGCTTTCTTTTCCAGATATTTCCGAAACTAAAGCACATATGGAGATGAATCTCTCATGAATCGAAAGAAGAGCATGTGCCCATTCAGATGAAACCACGATTGTCAGATCTAAAAGAATTTTTGATTTTTCAGAATCCCATATACGGAGCCTTCTTCTCCCCGGCTGAACTCGGATAGTGGACAGCCTGTCAGATTTACCCCAAAAAAATCAACATTTCCACAGAAACTGTCGATTTCTTTTCCAGATATTTCCGAAACTAAAGCACATATGGAGATGAATGTGTCACGAATCGAAAGAAAAGCACGTGCCCTTTTAGATGACACCACGATTGTCAGTTCTGAAAGAATTTTTGATTTTTCAGAATTGCATATACGGAGCCTTCTTCTCCCGGGCTGAACTCGGATAGTGGACAGCCTGGCAGATTTACCGCAAAAAATCAAGCTTTTCCACACAAACTCGCACCTTCTTTTCAAGATATTTCTGAAACTAAAGCACATATGGAGATGAATCTTGCATAAAGCGAAAGAGGAGCATGTGCCCTTTTCAGATGACACCACCATTGTCAGATCAAAAAGAATTTTTGATTTTTCAGAATCGCATATACGGGGCCTTCTTTGAGTTGGGATTGAACACGGGAAGTGCGTGCACGTGAGATTTACGCTAAAAATCAAGCATATCCACACAAACTCGCGCTTTCTTTTCCAGATATTTCCGAAACTAAAGGACATTTGGAGATGAATCTTGCATAAAGCGAAAGAGGAGCATGTGCCCTTTCAGATGACACCACCATTTTCAGTTCTGAAAGAATTTTGATTTTTCAGAATCGCAAATACGGAGCCTTCTTTGAGTTGGGGCTTGAGCACGGGAAGTGCGAGTACGTGAGATTCACGCAAACAAATCAAGCATTTCTACACAAAGTTGCGCTTTCTTTTCCAGATATTTTCGAAACTAAAGCACATATGGAGATGAATCTCTCATGAATCGAAAGACTAGCATGTGCCCATTCAGATGAAACCACGATTGTCAGATCTAAAAGAACTTTTGATTTTTCAGAATCGCATATACGGAGCCTTCTTCTCCCGGGCTGAACTCGGATAGTGGACAGCCTGGCAGTTTTACCCCCAAAAAATCAACATTTCCACAGAAACTGTCGATTTCTTTTCCAGATATTTCCGAAACTAAAGCACATATGGAGATTAATCTCTCACAAATCGAAAGACTAGCATGTGCACTTTCAGATGACACCACGATTGTCAGTTCTGAAAGAATTTTTGATTTTTCAGAATCACATATACGGGGCCTTCTTTGAGTTGGGATTGAACACGGGAAGTGCGTGCACGTGAGATTTACGCTAAAAATCCAGCATATCCACACAAACTCGCGCTTTCTTTTCCAGATATTTCGGAAACTAAAGCACATATGGAGATGAATCTTGCATAAAGCGAAAGAGGAGCATGTGCCCTTTTCAGATGACACCACGATTGTCAGTTCTGAAAGAATTTTTGATTTTTCAGAATCGCAAATACGGAGCCTTCTTTGAGTTGGGCTTGAGCACGGGAAGTGCGAGTACGTGAGATTCACGCAAACAAATCAAGCATTTCTACACAAAGTTGCGCTTTCTTTTCCAGATATTTCCGAAACTAAAGCACATATGGAGATGAATCTCTCATGAATCGAAAGAAGAGCATGTGCCCATTCAGATGAAACCACGATTGTCAGATCTAAAAGAATTTTTGATTTTTCAGAATCCCATATACGGAGCCTTCTTCTCCCCGGCTGAACTCGGATAGTGGACAGCCTGTCAGATTTACCCCAAAAAAATCAACATTTCCACAGAAACTGTCGATTTCTTTTCCAGATATTTCCGAAACTAAAGCACATATGGAGATGAATGTCTCACGAATCGAAAGAAAAGCACGTGCCCTTTTAGATGACACCACGATTGTCAGTTCTGAAAGAATTTTTGATTTTTCAGAATTGCATATACGGAGCCTTCTTCTCCCGGGCTGAACTCGGATAGTGGACAGCCTGGCAGATTTACCGCAAAAAATCAAGCTTTTCCACACAAACTCGCACCTTCTTTTCAAGATATTTCTGAAACTAAAGCACATATGGAGATGAATCTTGCATAAAGCGAAAGAGGAGCATGTGCCCTTTTCAGATGACACCACCATTGTCAGATCAAAAAGAATTTTTGATTTTTCAGAATCGCATATACGGGGCCTTCTTTGAGTTGGGATTGAACACGGGAAGTGCGTGCACGTGAGATTTACGCTAAAAATCGAGCATATCCACACAAACTCGCGCTTTCTTTTCCAGATATTTCCGAAACTAAAGCACATATGGAGATGAATCTTGCACAAATCGTAAGAGGAGCATGTGCCCTTTCAGATGACACCACGATTGTCAGATCTAAAAGAATTTTTGATTTTTCATCACTGCATATACCGGAGCCTTCTTTGAGTTGGGCTTGAGCTAGGGGAGTGCGAGTACGTGAGATTTCCGCAAACAAATTGAGCATTTGTACACAAACTCGGGTTTCATTTCCAGATATTTTCGAAACTAAAGCACATATGGAGATGAATCTCTCATGAATCGAAAGACTAGCATGTGCCCTTTCAGATGACACCACGATTGTCAGTTCTGAAAGAATTTTTGATTTTTCAGAATTGCATATACGGAGCCTTCTTCTCCCGGGCTGAACTCGGATAGTGGACAGCCTGGCAGATTTACCGCAAAAAATCAAGCTTTTCCACACAAACTCGCACCTTCTTTTCAAGATATTTCTGAAACTAAAGCACATATGGAGATGAATCTTGCATAAAGCGAAAGAGGAGCATGTGCCCTTTTCAGATGACACCACCATTGTCAGATCAAAAAGAATTTTTGATTTTTCAGAATCGCATATACGGGGCCTTCTTTGAGTTGGGATTGAACACGGGAAGTGCGTGCACGTGAGATTTACGCTAAAAATCAAGCATATCCACACAAACTCGCGCTTTCTTTTCCAGATATTTCCGAAACTAAAGGACATTTGGAGATGAATCTTGCATAAAGCGAAAGAGGAGCATGTGCCCTTTCAGATGACACCACCATTTTCAGTTCTGAAAGAATTTTGATTTTTCAGAATCGCAAATACGGAGCCTTCTTTGAGTTGGGCTTGAGCACGGGAAGTGCGAGTACGTGAGATTCACGCAAACAAATCAAGCATTTCTACACAAAGTTGCGCTTTCTTTTCCAGATATTTTCGAAACTAAAGCACATATGGAGATGAATCTCTCATGAATCGAAAGACTAGCATGTGCCCATTCAGATGAAACCACGATTGTCAGATCTAAAAGAACTTTTGATTTTTCATAATCGCATATACGGAGCCTTCTTCTCCCGGGCTGAACTCGGATAGTGGACAGCCTGGCAGTTTTACCCCCAAAAAATCAACATTTCCACAGAAACTGTCGATTTCTTTTCCAGATATTTCCGAAACTAAAGCACATATGGAGATTAATCTCTCTTAAATCGAAAGACTAGCATGTGCACTTTCAGATGACACCACGATTGTCAGTTCTGAAAGAAGTTTTGATTTTTCAGAATCGCATATACGGGGCCTTCTTTGAGTTGGGATTGAACACGGGAAGTGCGTGCACGTGAGATTTCCGCTAAAAATCGAACATATCCACACAAACTCGCGCTTTTTTTCCAGATATTTCCGAAACTAAAGCACATATGGAGATGAATCTTACACGAATCGTAAGAGGAGCATGTGCCCTTTCAGATGACACCACGATTGTCAGATCTAAAAGAATTTTTGATTTTTCATCACCGCATATACGGAGCCTTCTTTGAGTTGGGCTTGAGCTAGGGGAGTGCGAGTATGTGAGATTTCCGCAAACAAATCGAGCATTTGTACACAAACTCGCACCTTCTTTTCAAGATATTTCTGAAACTAAAGCACATATGGAGATGAATCTTGCATAAAGCGAAAGAGGAGCATGTGCCCTTTTCAGATGACACCACGATTGTCAGTTCTGAAAGAATTTTTGATTTTTCAGAATCGCAAATACGGAGCCTTCTTTGAGTTGGGCTTGAGCACGGGAAGTGCGAGTACGTGAGATTCACGCAAACAAATCAAGCATTTCTACACAAAGTTGCGCTTTCTTTTCCAGATATTTCCGAAACTAAAGCACATATGGAGATGAATCTCTCATGAATCGAAAGAAGAGCATGTGCCCATTCAGATGAAACCACGATTGTCAGATCTAAAAGAATTTTTGATTTTTCAGAATCCCATATACGGAGCCTTCTTCTCCCCGGCTGAACTCGGATAGTGGACAGCCTGTCAGATTTACCCCAAAAAAATCAACATTTCCACAGAAACTGTCGATTTCTTTTCCAGATATTTCCGAAACTAAAGCACATATGGAGATGAATGTCTCACGAATCGAAAGAAAAGCACGTGCCCTTTCAGATGACACCACGATTGTCAGTTCTTAAAGAATTTTTGATTTTTCAGAATTGCATATACGGAGCCTTCTTCTCCCGGGCTGAACTCGGATAGTGGACAGCCTGGCAGATTTACCGCAAAAAATCAAGCTTTTCCACACAAACTCGCACCTTCTTTTCAAGATATTTCTGAAACTAAAGCACATATGGAGATGAATCTTGCATAAAGCGAAAGAGGAGCATGTGCCCTTTTCAGATGACACCACCATTGTCAGATCAAAAAGAATTTTTGATTTTTCAGAATCGCATATACGGGGCCTTCTTTGAGTTGGGATTGAACACGGGAAGTGCGTGCACGTGAGATTTACGCTAAAAATCGAGCATATCCACACAAACTCGCGCTTTCTTTTCCAGATATTTCCGAAACTAAAGCACATATGGAGATGAATCTCTCATGAATCGAAAGAAGAGCATGTGCCCATTCAGATGAAACCACGATTGTCAGATCTAAAAGAATTTTTGATTTTTCAGAATCGCATATACGGGGCCTTCTTTGAGTTGGGATTGAACACGGGAAGTGCGTGCACGTGAGATTTACGCTAAAAATCGAGCATATCCACACAAACTCGCGCTTTCTTTTCCAGATATTTCCGAAACTAAAGGACATATGGAGATGAATCTTGCATAAAGCGAAAGAGGAGCATGTGCCCTTTCAGATGACACCACCATTGTCAGTTCTGAAAGAATTTTTGATTTTTCAGAATCGCAAATACGGAGCCTTCTTTGAGTTGGGCTTGAGCACGGGAAGTGCGAGTACGTGAGATTCACGCAAACAAATCAAGCATTTCTACACAAAGTTGCGCTTTCTTTTCCAGATATTTTCGAAACTAAAGCACATATGGAGATGAATCTCTCATGAATCGAAAGAAGAGCATGTGCCCATTCAGATGAAACCACGATTGTCAGATCTAAAAGAACTTTTGATTTTTCAGAATCGCATATACGGAGCCTTCTTCTCCCCGGCTGAACTCGGATAGTGGACAGCCTGGCAGTTTTACCCCCAAAAAATCAACATTTCCACAGAAACTGTCGATTTCTTTTCCAGATATTTCCGAAACTAAAGCACATATGGAGATTAATCTCTCACAAATCGAAAGACTAGCATGTGCACTTTCAGATGACACCACGATTGTCAGTTCTGAAAGAATTTTTGATTTTTCAGAATCGCATATACGGAGCCTTCTTTGAGTTGGGCTTGAGCTAGGGGAGTGCGAGTACGTGAGATTTCCGCAAACAAATCGAGCATTTGTACACAAACTCGGGTTTCATTTCCAGATATTTTGGAAACTAAAGCACATATGGAGATGAATCTCTCATGAATCGAAAGACTAGCATGTGCCCTTTCAGATGACACCACGATTGTCAGTTCTGAAAGAATTTTTGATTTTTCAGAATTGCATATACGGAGCCTTCTTCTCCCGGGCTGAACTCGGATAGTGGACAGCCTGGCAGATTTACCGCAAAAAATCAAGCTTTTCCACACAAACTCGCATCTTCTTTTCAAGATATTTCCGAAACTAAAGCACATATGGAGATTAATCTCTCACAAATCGAAAAACTAGCATAGGCACTTTCAGATGACACCACAATTGTCAGTTCTGAAAGAATTTTTGATTTTTCAGAATCGCATATACGGGACCTTCTTTGAGTTGGGATTGAACACGGGAAGTGCGTGCACGTGATATTTACGCTAAAAATCGAGCATATCCACACAAACTCGTGCTTTCTTTTCCAGATATTTCCGAAACTAAAGCACATATGGAGATGAATCTTGCATAAAGCGAAAGAGGAGCATGTGCCCTTTCAGATGACACCACGATTGTCAGTTCTGAAAGAATTTTTGATTTTTCAGAATCGCATATACGGGGCCTTCTTTGAGTTGGGATTGAACACGGGAAGTGTGTGCACGTGAGATTTACGCTAAAAATCGAGCATATCCACACAAACTCGCGCTTTCTTTTCCAGATATTTCGGAAACTAAAGCACATATGGAGATGAATCTTGCACGAATCGTAAGAGGAGCATGTGCCCTTTCAGATGACACCACGATTGTCAGATCTAAAAGAATTTTTGATTTTTCATCACCGCATATACGGAGCCTTCTTTGAGTTGGGCTTGATCTAGGGGAGTGCGAGTACGTGAGATTTCCGCAAACAAATCGAGCATTTCTCCACAAACTCGGGTTTCATTTCCAGATATTTTGGAAACTAAAGCCTATATGGAGATGAATCTCTCATGAATCGAAAGACTAGCATGTGCACTTTCAGATGACACCACGATTGTCAGTTCTGAAAGAATTTTTGATTTTTCAGAATCACATATACGGGGCCTTCTTTGAGTTGGGATTGAACACGGGAAGTGCGTGCACGTGAGATTTACGCTAAAAATCGAGCATATCCACACAAACTCGCGCTTTCTTTTCCAGATATTTCGGAAACTAAAGCACATATGGAGATGAATCTTGCATAAAGTGAAAGAGGAGCATGTGCCCTTTCAGATGACACCACGATTGTCAGTTCTGAAAGAATTTTTGATTTTTCAGAATCGCATATACGGGGCCTTCTTTGAGTTGGGATTGAACACGGGAAGTGCGTGCACGTGAGATTTACGCTAAAAATCGAGCATATCCACACAAACTCGCGCTTTCTTTTCCAGATATTTCCGAAACTAAAGCACATATGGAGATGAATCTTGCATAAAGCGAAAGAGGAGCATGTGCCCTTTCGCTGAGACCACGATTGTCAGTTCTGAAAGAATTTTTGATTTTGCATCACCGCATATACGGAGCCTTCTTTGAGTTGGGCTTGAGCACGGGAACTGCGAGTACGTGAGATTCACACAAACAAATCGAGCATTTCTACACAAAGTTGCGCTTTCTTTTCAAGATATTTCCGAAACTAAAGCACATATGGAGATGAATCTCTCATGAATCGAGAGACTAGCATGTGCCCTTTCAGATGACACCACGATTGTCAGTTCTGAAAGAATTTTTGATTTTTCAAAATCGCATATACGGAGCCTTCTTCTCCCGGGCTGAACTCGGATAGTGGACAGCCTGGCAGATTTACCGCAAAAAATCAAAGCTTTTCCACACAAACTCGCACCTTCTTTTCAAGATATTTCTGAAACTAAAGCACATATGGAGATGAATCTTGCATAAAGCGAAAGAGGAGCATGTGCCCTTTTCAGATGACACCACGATTGTCAGTTCTGAAAGAATTTTTGATTTTTCATCACCGCAAATACGGAGCCTTCTTTGAGTTGGGCTTGAGCACGGGAAGTGCGAGTACGTGAGATTCACGCAAACAAATCAAGCATTTCTACACAAAGTTGCGCTTTCTTTTCCAGATATTTCCGAAACTAAAGCACATATGGAGATGAATCTCTCATGAATCGAAAGAAGAGCATGTGCCCATTCAGATGAAACCACGATTGTCAGATCTAAAAGAACTTTTGATTTTTCAGAATCGCATATACGGAGCCTTCTTCTCCCCGGCTGAACTCGGATAGTTGACAGCCTGTCAGATTTACCCCAAAAAAATCAACATTTCCACAGAAACTGTCGATTTCTTTTCCAGATATTTCCGAAACTAAAGCACATATGGAGATGAATGTCTCACGAATCGAAAGAAAAGCACGTGCCCTTTCAGATGACACCACGATTGTCAGATCTAAAAGAATTTTTGATTTTTCAGAATCGCATATACGGAGCCTTCTTCTCCCGGGCTGAACTCGGATAGTGGACAGCCTGGCAGATTTACAGCAAAAAATCAAGCTTTTCCACACAAACTCGCACCTTCTTTTCCAGATATTTCTGAAACTAAAGCACATATGGAGATGAATCTCTCATGAATCGAAAGAAGAGCATGTGCCCATTCAGATGAAACCACGATTGTCAGATCTAAAAGAATTTTTGATTTTTCAGAATCGCATATACGGGGCCTTCTTTGAGTTGGGATTGAACACGGGAAGTGCGTGCACGTGAGATTTACGCTAAAAATCGAGCATATCGAGCACAAACTCGCGCTTTCTTTTCCAGATATTTCCGAAACTAAAGGACATATGGACATGAATCTTGCATAAAGCGAAAGAGGAGCATGTGCCCTTTCAGATGACACCACCATTGTCAGTTCTGAAAGAATTTTTGATTTTTCAGAATCGCAAATACGGAGCCTTCTTTGAGTTGGGCTTGAGCACGGGAAGTGCGAGTACGTGAGATTCACGCAAACAAATCAAGCATTTCTACACAAAGTTGCGCTTTTTTTTTCCAGATATTTTCGAAACTAAAGCACATATGGAGATGAATCTCTCATGAATCGAAAGAAGAGCATGTGCCCATTCAGATGAAACCACGATTGTCAGATCTAAAAGAACTTTTGATTTTTCAGAATCGCATATACGGAGCCTTCTTCTCCCCGGCTGAACTCGGATAGTGGACAGCCTGGCAGTTTTACCCCCAAAAAATCAACATTTCCACAGAAACTGTCGATTTCTTTTCCAGATATTTCCGAAACTAAAGCACATATGGAGATTAATCTCTCACAAATCGAAAGACTAGCATGTGCACTTTCAGATGACACCACGATTGTCAGTTCTGAAAGAATTTTTGATTTTTCAGAATCGCATATACGGAGCCTTCTTTGAGTTGGGCTTGAGCTAGGGGAGTGCGAGTACGTGAGATTTCCGCAAACAAATCGAGCATTTGTACACAAACTCGGGTTTCATTTCCAGATATTTTGGAAACTAAAGCACATATGGAGATGAATCTCTCATGAATCGAAAGACTAGCATGTGCCCTTTCAGATGACACCACGATTGTCAGTTCTGAAAGAATTTTTGATTTTTCAGAATTGCATATACGGAGCCTTCTTCTCCCGGGCTGAACTCGGATAGTGGACAGCCTGGCAGATTTACCGCAAAAAATCAAGCTTTTCCACACAAACTCGCATCTTCTTTTCAAGATATTTCCGAAACTAAAGCACATATGGAGATTAATCTCTCACAAATCGAAAAACTAGCATAGGCACTTTCAGATGACACCACAATTGTCAGTTCTGAAAGAATTTTTGATTTTTCAGAATCGCATATACGGGACCTTCTTTGAGTTGGGATTGAACACGGGAAGTGCGTGCACGTGATATTTACGCTAAAAATCGAGCATATCCACACAAACTCGTGCTTTCTTTTCCAGATATTTCCGAAACTAAAGCACATATGGAGATGAATCTTGCATAAAGCGAAAGAGGAGCATGTGCCCTTTCAGATGACACCACGATTGTCAGTTCTGAAAGAATTTTTGATTTTTCAGAATCGCATATACGGGGCCTTCTTTGAGTTGGGATTGAACACGGGAAGTGTGTGCACGTGAGATTTACGCTAAAAATCGAGCATATCCACACAAATTCGCGCTTTCTTTTCCAGATATTTCCGAAACTAAAGCACATATGGAGATGAATCTTGCACGAATCGTAAGAGGAGCATGTGCCCTTTCAGATGACACCACGATTGTCAGATCTAAAAGAATTTTTGATTTTTCATCACCGCATATACGGAGCCTTCTTTGAGTTGGGCTTGATCTAGGGGAGTGCGAGTACGTGAGATTTCCGCAAACAAATCGAGCATTTCTCCACAAACTCGGGTTTCATTTCCAGATATTTTGGAAACTAAAGCCTATATGGAGATGAATCTCTCATGAATCGAAAGACTAGCATGTGCACTTTCAGATGACACCACGATTGTCAGTTCTGAAAGAATTTTTGATTTTTCAGAATCACATATACGGGGCCTTCTTTGAGTTGGGATTGAACACGGGAAGTGCGTGCACGTGAGATTTACGCTAAAAATCGAGCATATCCACACAAACTCGCGCTTTCTTTTCCAGATATTTCGGAAACTAAAGCACATATGGAGATGAATCTTGCATAAAGTGAAAGAGGAGCATGTGCCCTTTCAGATGACACCACGATTGTCAGTTCTGAAAGAATTTTTGATTTTTCAGAATCGCATATACGGGGCCTTCTTTGAGTTGGGATTGAACACGGGAAGTGCGTGCACGTGAGATTTACGCTAAAAATCGAGCATATCCACACAAACTCGCGCTTTCTTTTCCAGATATTTCCGAAACTAAAGCACATATGGAGATGAATCTTGCATAAAGCGAAAGAGGAGCATGTGCCCTTTCGCTGAGACCACGATTGTCAGTTCTGAAAGAATTTTTGATTTTGCATCACCGCATATACGGAGCCTTCTTTGAGTTGGGCTTGAGCACGGGAACTGCGAGTACGTGAGATTCACACAAACAAATCGAGCATTTCTACACAAAGTTGCGCTTTCTTTTCAAGATATTTCCGAAACTAAAGCACATATGGAGATGAATCTCTCATGAATCGAGAGACTAGCATGTGCCCTTTCAGATGACACCACGATTGTCAGTTCTGAAAGAATTTTTGATTTTTCAAAATCGCATATACGGAGCCTTCTTCTCCCGGGCTGAACTCGGATAGTGGACAGCCTGGCAGATTTACCGCAAAAAATCAAAGCTTTTCCACACAAACTCGCACCTTCTTTTCAAGATATTTCTGAAACTAAAGCACATATGGAGATGAATCTTGCATAAAGCGAAAGAGGAGCATGTGCCCTTTTCAGATGACACCACGATTGTCAGTTCTGAAAGAATTTTTGATTTTTCATCACCGCAAATACGGAGCCTTCTTTGAGTTGGGCTTGAGCACGGGAAGTGCGAGTACGTGAGATTCACGCAAACAAATCAAGCATTTCTACACAAAGTTGCGCTTTCTTTTCCAGATATTTCCGAAACTAAAGCACATATGGAGATGAATCTCTCATGAATCGAAAGAAGAGCATGTGCCCATTCAGATGAAACCACGATTGTCAGATCTAAAAGAACTTTTGATTTTTCAGAATCGCATATACGGAGCCTTCTTCTCCCCGGCTGAACTCGGATAGTTGACAGCCTGTCAGATTTACCCCAAAAAAATCAACATTTCCACAGAAACTGTCGATTTCTTTTCCAGATATTTCCGAAACTAAAGCACATATGGAGATGAATGTCTCACGAATCGAAAGAAAAGCACGTGCCCTTTCAGATGACACCACGATTGTCAGTTCTTAAAGAATTTTTGATTTTTCAGAATTGCATATACGGAGCCTTCTTCTCCCGGGCTGAACTCGGATAGTGGACAGCCTGGCAGATTTACCGCAAAAAATCAAGCTTTTCCACACAAACTCGCACCTTCTTTTCAAGATATTTCTGAAACTAAAGCACATATGGAGATGAATCTTGCATAAAGCGAAAGAGGAGCATGTGCCCTTTTCAGATGACACCACCATTGTCAGATCAAAAAGAATTTTTGATTTTTCAGAATCGCATATACGGGGCCTTCTTTGAGTTGGGATTGAACACGGGAAGTGCGTGCACGTGAGATTTACGCTAAAAATCGAGCATATCCACACAAACTCGTGCTTTCTTTTCCAGATATTTCGGAAACTAAAGCACATATGGAGATGAATCTTGCATAAAGCGAAAGAGGAGCATGTGCCCTTTCAGATGACACCACGATTGTCAGTTCTGAAAGAATTTTTGATTTTTCAGAATCGCATATACGGGGCCTTCTTTGAGTTGGGATTGAACACGGGAAGTGTGTGCACGTGAGATTTACTCTAAAAATCGAGCATATCCACACAAATTCGCGCTTTCTTTTCCAGATATTTCCGAAACTAAAGCACATATGGAGATGAATCTTGCACGAATCGTAAGAGGAGCATGTGCCCTTTCAGATGACACCACGATTGTCAGATCTAAAAGAATTTTTGATTTTTCATCACCGCATATACGGAGCCTTCTTTGAGTTGGGCTTGATCTAGGGGAGTGCGAGTACGTGAGATTTCCGCAAACAAATCGAGCATTTCTCCACAAACTCGGGTTTCATTTCCAGATATTTTGGAAACTAAAGCCTATATGGAGATGAATCTCTCATGAATCGAAAGACTAGCATGTGCACTTTCAGATGACACCACGATTGTCAGTTCTGAAAGAATTTTTGATTTTTCAGAATCACATATACGGGGCCTTCTTTGAGTTGGGATTGAACACGGGAAGTGCGTGCACGTGAGATTTACGCTAAAAATCGAGCATTTCTACACAAAGTTGCGCTTTCTTTTCAAGATATTTCCGAAACTAAAGCACATATGGAGATGAATCTCTCATGAATCGAGAGACTAGCATGTGCCCTTTCAGATGACACCACGATTGTCAGTTCTGAAAGAATTTTTGATTTTTCAAAATCGCATATACGGAGCCTTCTTCTCCCGGGCTGAACTCGGATAGTGGACAGCCTGGCAGATTTACCGCAAAAAATCAAAGCTTTTCCACACAAACTCGCACCTTCTTTTCAAGATATTTCTGAAACTAAAGCACATATGGAGATTAATCTTGCATAAAGCGAAAGAGGAGCATGTGCCCTTTCGCTGAGACCACGATTGTCAGTTCTGAAAGAATTTTTGATTTTTCAGAATCACATATACGGGGCCTTCTTTGAGTTGGGATTGAACACGGGAAGTGCGTGCACGTGAGATTTACGCTAAAAATCGAGCATATCCACACAAACTCGCGCTTTCTTTTCCAGATATTTCGGAAACTAAAGCACATATGGAGATGAATCTTGCATAAAGTGAAAGAGGAGCATGTGCCCTTTCAGATGACACCACGATTGTCAGTTCTGAAAGAATTTTTGATTTTTCAGAATCGCATATACGGGGCCTTCTTTGAGTTGGGATTGAACACGGGAAGTGCGTGCACGTGAGATTTACGCTAAAAATCGAGCATATCCACACAAACTCGCGCTTTCTTTTCCAGATATTTCCGAAACTAAAGCACATATGGAGATGAATCTTGCATAAAGCGAAAGAGGAGCATGTGCCCTTTCGCTGAGACCACGATTGTCAGTTCTGAAAGAATTTTTGATTTTGCATCACCGCATATACGGAGCCTTCTTTGAGTTGGGCTTGAGCACGGGAACTGCGAGTACGTGAGATTCACACAAACAAATCGAGCATTTCTACACAAAGTTGCGCTTTCTTTTCAAGATATTTCCGAAACTAAAGCACATATGGAGATGAATCTCTCATGAATCGAGAGACTAGCATGTGCCCTTTCAGATGACACCACGATTGTCAGTTCTGAAAGAATTTTTGATTTTTCAAAATCGCATATACGGAGCCTTCTTCTCCCGGGCTGAACTCGGATAGTGGACAGCCTGGCAGATTTACCGCAAAAAATCAAAGCTTTTCCACACAAACTCGCACCTTCTTTTCAAGATATTTCTGAAACTAAAGCACATATGGAGATGAATCTTGCATAAAGCGAAAGAGGAGCATGTGCCCTTTTCAGATGACACCACGATTGTCAGTTCTGAAAGAATTTTTGATTTTTCATCACCGCAAATACGGAGCCTTCTTTGAGTTGGGCTTGAGCACGGGAAGTGCGAGTACGTGAGATTCACGCAAACAAATCAAGCATTTCTACACAAAGTTGCGCTTTCTTTTCCAGATATTTCCGAAACTAAAGCACATATGGAGATGAATCTCTCATGAATCGAAAGAAGAGCATGTGCCCATTCAGATGAAACCACGATTGTCAGATCTAAAAGAACTTTTGATTTTTCAGAATCGCATATACGGAGCCTTCTTCTCCCCGGCTGAACTCGGATAGTTGACAGCCTGTCAGATTTACCCCAAAAAAATCAACATTTACACAGAAACTGTCGATTTCTTTTCCAGATATTTCCGAAACTAAAGCACATATGGAGATGAATGTCTCACGAATCGAAAGAAAAGCACGTGCCCTTTCAGATGACACCACGATTGTCAGTTCTTAAAGAATTTTTGATTTTTCAGAATTGCATATACGGAGCCTTCTTCTCCCGGGCTGAACTCGGATAGTGGACAGCCTGGCAGATTTACCGCAAAAAATCAAGCTTTTCCACACAAACTCGCACCTTCTTTTCAAGATATTTCTGAAACTAAAGCACATATGGAGATGAATCTTGCATAAAGCGAAAGAGGAGCATGTGCCCTTTTCAGATGACACCACCATTGTCAGATCAAAAAGAATTTTTGATTTTTCAGAATCGCATATACGGGGCCTTCTTTGAGTTGGGATTGAACACGGGAAGTGCGTGCACGTGAGATTTACGCTAAAAATCGAGCATATCCACACAAACTCGTGCTTTCTTTTCCAGATATTTCGGAAACTAAAGCACATATGGAGATGAATCTTGCATAAAGCGAAAGAGGAGCATGTGCCCTTTCAGATGACACCACGATTGTCAGTTCTGAAAGAATTTTTGATTTTTCAGAATCGCATATACGGGGCCTTCTTTGAGTTGGGATTGAACACGGGAAGTGTGTGCACGTGAGATTTACGCTAAAAATCGAGCATATCCACACAAATTCGCGCTTTCTTTTCCAGATATTTCCGAAACTAAAGCACATATGGAGATGAATCTTGCACGAATCGTAAGAGGAGCATGTGCCCTTTCAGATGACACCACGATTGTCAGATCTAAAAGAATTTTTGATTTTTCATCACCGCATATACGGAGCCTTCTTTGAGTTGGGCTTGATCTAGGGGAGTGCGAGTACGTGAGATTTCCGCAAACAAATCGAGCATTTCTCCACAAACTCGGGTTTCATTTCCAGATATTTTGGAAACTAAAGCCTATATGGAGATGAATCTCTCATGAATCGAAAGACTAGCATGTGCACTTTCAGATGACACCACGATTGTCAGTTCTGAAAGAATTTTTGATTTTTCATCATCACATATACGGAGCCTTCTTTGAGTTGGGATTGAACACGGGAAGTGCGTGCACGTGAGATTTACGCTAAAAATCGAGCATTTGTACAAAAATTTACGCGTTCTTTTCAAGATATTTCCGAAACTAAAGCACATATGGAGATGAATCTTGCATAAAGCGAAAGAGGAGCATGTGCCCTTTCAGATGACACCACGATTGTCAGTTCTGAAAGAATTTTTGATTTTTCAAAATCGCATATACGGAGCCTTCTTCTCCCGGGCTGAACTCGGATAGTGGACAGCCTGGCAGATTTACCGCAAAAAATCAAAGCTTTTCCACACAAACTCGCACCTTCTTTTCCAGATATTTCTGAAACTAAAGCACATATGGAGATTAATCTTGCATAAAGCGAAAGAGGAGCATGTGCCCTTTCGCTGAGACCACGATTGTCAGTTCTGAAAGAATTTTTGATTTTTCAGAATCGCAAATACGGAGCCTTCTTTGAGTTGGGCTTGAGCACGGGAAGTGCGAGTACGTGAGATTCACGCAAACAAATCAAGCATTTCTACACAAAGTTGCGCTTTCTTTTCCAGATATTTCCGAAACTAAAGCACATATGGAGATGAATCTCTCATGAATCGAAAGAAGAGCATGTGCCCATTCAGATGAAACCACGATTGTCAGATCTAAAAGAACTTTTGATTTTTGAGAATCGCATATACGGAGCCTTCTTCTCCCCGGCTGAACTCGGATAGTGGACAGCCTGTCAGATTTACCCCCAAAAAATCAACATTTCCACAGAAACTGTCGATTTCTTTTCCAGATATTTCCGAAACTAAAGCACATATGGAGATGAATGTCTCACGAATCGAAAGAAAAGCACGTGCCCTTTCAGATGACACCACGATTGTCAGTTCTTAAAGAATTTTTGATTTTTCAGAATTGCATATACGGAGCCTTCTTCTCCCGGGCTGAACTCGGATAGTGGACAGCCTGGCAGATTTACCGCAAAAAATCAAGCTTTTCCACACAAACTCGCACCTTCTTTTCAAGATATTTCTGAAACTAAAGCACATATGGAGATGAATCTTGCATAAAGCGAAAGAGGAGCATGTGCCCTTTTCAGATGACACCACCATTGTCAGATCAAAAAGAATTTTTGATTTTTCAGAATCGCATATACGGGGCCTTCTTTGAGTTGGGATTGAACACGGGAAGTGCGTGCACGTGAGATTTACGCTAAAAATCGAGCATATCCACACAAACTCGTGCTTTCTTTTCCAGATATTTCGGAAACTAAAGCACATATGGAGATGAATCTTGCATAAAGCGAAAGAGGAGCATGTGCCCTTTCAGATGACACCACGATTGTCAGTTCTGAAAGAATTTTTGATTTTTCAGAATCGCATATACGGAGCCTTCTTTGAGTTGGGATTGAACACGGGAAGTGTGTGCACGTGAGATTTACGCTAAAAATCGAGCATATCCACACAAATTCGCGCTTTCTTTTCCAGATATTTCCGAAACTAAAGCACATATGGAGATGAATCTTGCACGAATCGTAAGAGGAGCATGTGCCCTTTCAGATGACACCACGATTGTCAGATCTAAAAGAATTTTTGATTTTTCATCACCGCATATACGGAGCCTTCTTTGAGTTGGGCTTGATCTAGGGGATTGCGAGTACGTGAGATTTCCGCAAACAAATCGAGCATTTCTCCACAAACTCGGGTTTCATTTCCAGATATTTTGGAAACTAAAGCCTATATGGAGATGAATCTCTCATGAATCGAAAGACTAGCATGTGCACTTTCAGATGACACCACGATTGTCAGTTCTGAAAGAATTTTTGATTTTTCAGAATCACATATACGGGGCCTTCTTTGAGTTGGGATTGAACACGGGAAGTGCGTGCACGTGAGATTTACGCTAAAAATCGAGCATTTCTACACAAAGTTGCGCTTTCTTTTCCAGATATTTCCGAAACTAAAGCACATATGGAGATGAATCTCTCATGAATCGAGAGACTAGCATGTGCCCTTTCAGATGACACCACGATTGTCAGTTCTGAAAGAATTTTTGATTTTTCAAAATCGCATATACGGAGCCTTCTTCTCCCGGGCTGAACTCGGATAGTGGACAGCCTGGCAGATTTACCGCAAAAAATCAAAGCTTTTCCACACAAACTCGCACCTTCTTTTCAAGATATTTCTGAAACTAAAGCACATATGGAGATTAATCTTGCATAAAGCGAAAGAGGAGCATGTGCCCTTTCGCTGAGACCACGATTGTCAGTTCTGAAAGAATTTTTGATTTTTCAGAATCGCAAATACGGAGCCTTCTTTGAGTTGGGCTTGAGCACGGGAAGTGCGAGTACGTGAGATTCACGCAAACAAATCAAGCATTTCTACACAAAGTTGCGCTTTCTTTTCCAGATATTTCCGAAACTAAAGCACATATGGAGATGAATCTCTCATGAATCGAAAGAAGAGCATGTGCCCATTCAGATGAAACCACGATTGTCAGATCTAAAAGAATTTTTGATTTTTCAGAATCGCATATACGGAGCCTTCTTCTCCCCGGCTGAACTCGGATAGTGGACAGCCTGTCAGATTTACCCCAAAAAAATCAACATTTCCACAGAAACTGTCGATTTCTTTTCCAGATATTTCCGAAACTAAAGCACATATGGAGATGAATGTCTCACGAATCGAAAGAAAAGCACGTGCCCTTTCAGATGACACCACGATTGTCAGTTCTTAAAGAATTTTTGATTTTTCAGAATTGCATATACGGAGCCTTCTTCTCCCGGGCTGAACTCGGATAGTGGACAGCCTGGCAGATTTACCGCAAAAAATCAAGCTTTTCCACACAAACTCGCACCTTCTTTTCAAGATATTTCTGAAACTAAAGCACATATGGAGATGAATCTTGCATAAAGCGAAAGAGGAGCATGTGCCCTTTTCAGATGACACCACCATTGTCAGATCAAAAAGAATTTTTGATTTTTCAGAATCGCATATACGGGGCCTTCTTTGAGTTGGGATTGAACACGGGAAGTGCGTGCACGTGAGATTTACGCTAAAAATCGAGCATATCAAACACAAACTCGCGCTTTCTTTTCCAGATATTTCCGAAACTAAAGCACATATGGAGATGAATCTCTCATGAATCGAAAGAGGAGCATGTGCCCATTCAGATGAAACCACGATTGTCAGATCTAAAAGAATTTTTGATTTTTCAGAATCGCATATACGGGGCCTTCTTTGAGTTTGGATTGAACACGGGAAGTGCGTGCACGTGAGATTTACGCTAAAAATCGAGCATATCCACACAAACTCGCGCTTTCTTTTCCAGATATTTCCGAAACTAAAGGACATATTGAGATGAATCTTGCATAAAGCGAAAGAGGAGCATGTGCCCTTTCAGATGACACCACCATTGTCAGTTCTGAAAGAATTTTTGATTTTTCAGAATCGCAAATACGGAGCCTTCTTTGAGTTGGGCTTGAGCACGGGAAGTGCGAGTACGTGAGATTCACGCAAACAAATCAAGCATTTCTACACAAAGTTGCGCTTTCTTTTCCAGATATTTTCGAAACTAAAGCACATATGGAGATGAATCTCTCATGAATCGAAAGAAGAGCATGTGCCCATTCAGATGAAACCACGATTGTCAGATCTAAAAGAACTTTTGATTTTTCAGAATCGCATATACGGAGCCTTCTTCTCCCCGGCTGAACTCGGATAGTGGACAGCCTGGCAGTTTTACCCCCAAAAAATCAACATTTCCACAGAAACTGTCGATTTCTTTTCCAGATATTTCCGAAACTAAAGCACATATGGAGATTAATCTCTCACAAATCGAAAGACTAGCATGTGCACTTTCAGATGACACCACGATTGTCAGTTCTGAAAGAAGTTTTGATTTTTCAGAATCGCATATACGGGGCCTTCTTTGAGTTGGGATTGAACACGGGAAGTGCGTGCACGTGAGATTTACGCTAAAAATCGAGCATATCCACACAAACTCGCACTTTCTTTTCCAGATATTTCCGAAACTAAAGCACATATGGAGATGAAACTTACACGAATCGTAAGAGGAGCATGTGCCCTTTCAGATGACACCACGATTGTCAGATCTAAAAGAATTTTTGATTTTTCATCACCGCATATACGGAGCCTTCTTTGAGTTGGGCTTGAGCTAGGGGAGTGCGAGTACGTGAGATTTCCGCAAACAAATCGAGCATTTGTACACCAACTCGGGTTTCATTTCCAGATATTTTGGAAACTAAAGCACATATGGAGATGAATCTCTCATGAATCGAAAGACTAGCATGTGCCCTTTCAGATGACACCACGATTGTCAGTTCTGAAAGAATTTTTGATTTTTCAGAATCGCATATACGGAGCCTTCTTCTCCCGGGCTGAACTCGGATAGTGGACAGCCTGGCAGATTTACCGCTAAAAATCAAGCTTTTCCACACAAACTCGCACCTTCTTTTCAAGATATTTCTGAAACTAAAGCACATATGGAGATGAATCTTGCATAAAGTGAAAGAGGAGCATGTGCCCTTTCAGAATACACCACGATTGTCAGATCTAGAAGAATTTTTGATTTTTCAGAATCGCATATACGGGGCCTTCTTTGAGTTTGGGATTGAACACGGGAAGTGCGTGCACGTGAGATTTACGCTAAAAATCGAGCATATCCACACAAACTCGCGCTTTCTTTTCCAGATATTTCCGAAACTAAAGCACATATGGAGATGAATCTTACACGAATCGTAAGAGGAGCATGTGCCCTTTCAGATGACACCACGATTGTCAGATCTAAAAGAATTTTTGATTTTTCATCACCGCATATACGGAGCCTTCTTTGAGTTGGGCTTGAGCTAGGGGAGTGCGAGTACGTGAGATTTCCGCAAACAAATCGAGCATTTGTACACAAACTCGGGTTTCATTTCCAGATATTTTGGAAACTAAAGCACATATGGAGATGAATCTCTCATGAATCGAAAGAGGAGCATGTGCCCTTTCAGATGACACCACGATTGTCAGTTCTGAAAGAATTTTTGATTTTTCAGAATCGCATATACGGAGCCTTCTTTGAGTTGGGCTTGATCTAGGGGAGTGCGAGTACGTGAGATTTCCGCAAACAAATCGAGCATTTGTACACAAACTTGGGTTTCATTTCCAGATATTTTGGAAACTAAAGCACATATGGAGATGAATCTCTCATGAATCGAAAGACTAGCATGTGCCCTTTCAGATGACACCACGATTTTCAGTTCTGAAAGAATTTTTGATTTTTCAGAATCGCATATACGGGGCCTTTTTTGAGTTGGGATTGAACACGGGAAGTGCGTGCACGTGAGATTTACGCTAAAAATCGAGCATATCCACACAAACTCGCGCTTTCTTTTCCAGATATTTCCGAAACTAAAGCACATATGGAGATGAATCTCTCATGAATCGAAAGACTAGCATGTGCCCATTCAGATGAAACCACGATTGTCAGATCTAAAAGACTTTTTGATTTTTCAGAATCGCATATACGGAGCCTTCTTCTCCCCGGCTGAACTCGGATAGTGGACAGCCTGTCAGATTTACCCCAAAAAAATCAACATTTCCACAGAAACTGTCGATTTCTTTTCCAGATATTTCCGAAACTAAAGCACATATGGAGATGAATCTCTCATAAATCGAAAGACTAGCATGTGCCCATTCAGATGAAACCACGATTGTCAGATCTAAAAGAATTTTTGATTTTTCAGAATCGCATATACGGAGCCTTCTTCTCCCCGGCTGAACTCGGATAGTGGACAGCCTGTCAGATTTACCCCAAAAAAATCAACATTTCCACAGAAACTGTCGATTTCTTTTCCAGATATTTCCGAAACTAAAGCACATATGGAGATGAATCTCTCATAAATCGAAAGACTAGCATGTGCCCATTCAGATGAAACCACGATTGTCAGATCTAAAAGAATTTTTGATTTTTCAGAATCGCATATACGGAGCCTTCTTCTCCCCGCCTGAACTCGGATAGTGGACAGCCTGTCAAATTTACCCCCAAAAAATCAACATTTCCACAGAAACTGTCGATTTCTTTTCCAGATATTTCCGAAACTAAAGCACATATGGAGATGAATGTGTCACGAATCGAAAGAAAAGCACGTGCCCTTTCAGATGACACCACGATTGTCAGTTCTGAAAGAATTTTTGATTTTTCAGAATCGCATATACGGAGCCTTCTTCTCCCGGGCTGAACTCGGATAGTGGACAGCCTGGCAGATTTACCGCAAAAAATCAAGCTTTTCCACACAAACTCGCGCTTTCTTTTCCAGATATTTCCGAAACTAAAGCACATATGGAGATTAATCTCTCACAAATCGAAAGACTAGCATGTGCCCTTTCAGATGACACCACGATTGTCAGTTCTGAAAGAAGTTTTGATTTTTCAGAATCGCATATACGGGGCCTTCTTTGAGTTGGGATTGAACACGGGAAGTGCGTTCACGTGAGATTCACGCTAAAAATCGAGCATATCCACACAAACTCGCGCTTTCCTTTCCAGATATTTCCGAAACTAAAGGACATATGGAGATGAATCTTGCATAAAGCGAAAGAGGAGCACGTGCCCTTTCAGATGACACCACGATTGTCAGTTCTGAAAGAATTTTTGATTTTTCAGAATTGCATATACGGGGCCTTCTTTGAGTTGGGATTGAACACGGGAAGTGCGTGCACGTGAGATTTACGCTAAAAATCGAGCATATCCACACAAACTCGCGCTTTCTTTTCCAGATATTTCCGAAACTAAAGCACATATGGAGATGAATCTTACACGAATCGTAAGAGGAGCATGTGCCCTTTCAGATGACACCACGATTGTCAGATCTAAAAGAATTTTTGATTTTTCATCACCGCATATACGGAGCCTTCTTTGAGTTGGGCTTGAGCTAGGGGAGTGCGAGTACGTGAGATTTCCGCAAACAAATCGAGCATTTGTACACAAACTCGGGTTTCATTTCCAGATATTTTGGAAACTAAAGCACATATGGAGATGAATCTCTCATGAATCGAAAGACTAGCATGTGCCCTTTCAGATGACACCACGATTGTCAGTTCTGAAAGAATTTTTGATTTTTCAGAATCGCATATACGGAGCCTTCTTCTCCCGGGCTGAACTCGGATAGTGGACAGCCTGGCAGATTTACAGCAAAAAATCAAGCTTTTCCACACAAACTCGCACCTTCTTTTCAAGATATTTCTGAAACTAAAGCACATATGGAGATGAATCTTGCATAAAGCGAAAGAGGAGCATGTGCCCTTTTCAGATGACACCACCATTGTCAGATCAAAAAGAATTTTTGATTTTTCAGAATCGCATATACGGGACCTTCTTTGAGTTTTGGATTGAACACGGGAAGTGCGTGCACGTGAGATTTTCGCAAAAAATCGAGCATATCCACACAAACTCGCGCTTTCTTTTCCAGATATTTCCGAAACTAAAGCACATATGGAGATGAATCTTGCATAAAGCGAAAGAGGAGC
The DNA here is from genome assembly GCF_054643075.1 of Acanthaster planci. Taxonomy (NCBI): domain Eukaryota; kingdom Metazoa; phylum Echinodermata; class Asteroidea; order Valvatida; family Acanthasteridae; genus Acanthaster; species Acanthaster planci. The sequence goes on from NC_141797.1 coordinate 4,254,430, forward strand.
ATGTGCCCTTTTCAGATGACACCACCATTGTCAGATCAAAAAGAATTTTTGATTTTTCAGAATCGCATATACGGGACCTTCTTTGAGTTTTGGATTGAACACGGGAAGTGCGTGCACGTGAGATTTTCGCAAAAAATCGAGCATATCCACACAAACTCGCGCTTTCTTTTCCAGATATTTCCGAAACTAAAGCACATATGGAGATGAATCTCTCATGAATCGAAAGACTAGCATGTGCCCATTCAGATGAAACCACGATTGTCAGATCTAAAAGAATTTTTGATTTTTCAGAATCGCATATACGGAGCCTTCTTCTCCCCGGCTGAACTCGGATAGTGGACAGCCTGTCAGATTTACCCCAAAAAAATCAACATTTCCACAGAAACTGTCGATTTCTTTTCCAGATATTTCCGAAACTAAAGCACATATGGAGATGAATCTCTCATAAATCGAAAGACTAGCATGTGCCCATTCAGATGAAACCACGATTGTCAGATCTAAAAGAATTTTTGATTTTTCAGAATCGCATATACGGAGCCTTCTTCTCCCCGGCTGAACTCGGATAGTGGACAGCCTGTCAGATTTACCCCAAAAAAATCAACATTTCCACAGAAACTGTCGATTTCTTTTCCAGATATTTCCGAAACTAAAGCACATATGGAGATGAATCTCTCATAAATCGAAAGACTAGCATGTGCCCATTCAGATGAAACCACGATTGTCAGATCTAAAAGAATTTTTGATTTTTCAGAATCGCATATACGGAGCCTTCTTCTCCCCGCCTGAACTCGGATAGTGGACAGCCTGTCAAATTTACCCCCAAAAAATCAACATTTCCACAGAAACTGTCGATTTCTTTTCCAGATATTTCCGAAACTAAAGCACATATGGAGATGAATGTGTCACGAATCGAAAGAAAAGCACGTGCCCTTTCAGATGACACCACGATTGTCAGTTCTGAAAGAATTTTTGATTTTTCAGAATCGCATATACGGAGCCTTCTTCTCCCGGGCTGAACACGGATAGTGGACAGCCTGGCAGATTTACCGCAAAAAATCAAGCTTTTCCACACAAACTCGCGCTTTCTTTTCCAGATATTTCCGAAACTAAAGCACATATGGAGATTAATCTCTCACAAATCGAAAGACTAGCATGTGCCCTTTCAGATGACACCACGATTGTCAGTTCTGAAAGAAGTTTTGATTTTTCAGAATCGCATATACGGGGCCTTCTTTGAGTTGGGATTGAACACGGGAAGTGCGTTCACGTGAGATTCACGCTAAAAATCGAGCATATCCACACAAACTCGCGCTTTCTTTTCCAGATATTTCCGAAACTAAAGGACATATGGAGATGAATCTTGCATAAAGCGAAAGAGGAGCACGTGCCCTTTCAGATGACACCACGATTGTCAGTTCTGAAAGAAGTTTTGATTTTTCAGAATTGCATATACGGGGCCTTCTTTGAGTTGGGATTGAACACGGGAAGTGCGTGCACGTGAGATTTACGCTAAAAATCGAGCATATCCACACAAACTCGCGCTTTCTTTTCCAGATATTTCCGAAACTAAAGCACATATGGAGATGAATCTTACACGAATCGTAAGAGGAGCATGTGCCCTTTCAGATGACACCACGATTGTCAGATCTAAAAGAATTTTTGATTTTTCATCACCGCATATACGGAGCCTTCTTTGAGTTGGGCTTGAGCTAGGGGAGTGCGAGTACGTGAGATTTCCGCAAACAAATCGAGCATTTGTACACAAACTCGGGTTTCATTTCCAGATATTTTGGAAACTAAAGCACATATGGAGATGAATCTCTCATGAATCGAAAGACTAGCATGTGCCCTTTCAGATGACACCACGATTGTCAGTTCTGAAAGAATTTTTGATTTTTCAGAATCGCATATACGGAGCCTTCTTCTCCCGGGCTGAACTCGGATAGTGGACAGCCTGGCAGATTTACAGCAAAAAATCAAGCTTCTCCACACAAACTCGCACCTTCTTTTCAAGATATTTCTGAAACTAAAGCACATATGGAGATGAATCTTGCATAAAGCGAAAGAGGAGCATGTGCCCTTTTCAGATGACACCACCATTGTCAGATCAAAAAGAATTTTTGATTTTTCAGAATCGCATATACGGGACCTTCTTTGAGTTTTGGATTGAACACGGGAAGTGCGTGCACGTGAGATTTTCGCAAAAAATCGAGCATATCCACACAAACTCGCGCTTTCTTTTCCAGATATTTCCGAAACTAAAGCACATATGGAGATGAATCTTGCATAAAGCGAAAGAGGAGCATGTGCACTTTCAGATGACACCACGATTGTCAGTTCTGAAAATTTTTGATTTTTCATCACCGCATATACGGAGCCTTCTTTGAGTTGGGCTTGAGCACGGGAAGTGCGAGTACGTGAGATTCACGCAAACAAATCAAGCATTTCTACACAAAGTTGCGCTTTCTTTTCAAGATATTTCCGAAACTAAAGCACATATGGAGATGAATCTCTCATGAATCGAAAGACTAGCATGTGCCCATTCAGATGAAACCACGATTGTCAGATCTAAAAGAATTTTTGATTTTTCATCATCGCATATACGGAGCCTTCTTCTCCCCGGCTGAACTCGGATAGTGGACATCCTGTCAGATTTACCCCAAAAAAATCAACATTTCCACAGAAACTGTCGATTTCTTTTCCAGATATTTCCGAAAGTAAAGCACATATGGAGATGAATCTCTCATGAATCGAAAGAAGAGCATGTGCCCTTTCAGATGACACAAAGATTGTCAGATCTAAAAGAATTTTTGATTTTTCAGAATCGCATATACGGAGCCTTCTTTGAGTTGGGCTTGAGCACGGGAAGTGCGAGTACGTGAGATTCACGCAAACAAATCGAGCATTTGTACACAAACTCGGGTTTCATTTCCAGATATTTTGGAAACTAAAGCACATATGGAGATGAATCTCTCATGAATCGAAAGACTAGCATGTGCCCTTTCAGATGACACCACGATTGTCAGATCTAAAAGAGTTTTTGATTTTTCAGAATCGCATATACGGAGCCTTCTTCTCCCCGGCTGAACTCGGATAGTGGACAGCCTGTCAGATTTACCCCAAAAAAATCAACATTTCCACAGAAACTGTCGATTTCTTTTCCAGATATTTCCGAAACTAAAGCACATATGGAGATGAATCTCTCATAAATCGAAAGAAGAGCATGTGCCCATTCAGATGAAACCACGATTGTCAGATCTAAAAGAATTTTTGATTTTTCAGAATCGCATATACGGAGCCTTCTTCTCCCCGGCTGAACTCGGATAGTGGACAGCCTGTCAAATTTACCCCCAAAAAATCAACATTTCCACAGAAACTGTCGATTTCTTTTCCAGATATTTCCGAAACTAAAGCACATATGGAGATGAATCTCTCATGAATCGAAAGAAAAGCATGTGCCCTTTCAGATGACACCACGATTGTCAGTTCTGAAAGAATTTTTGATTTTTCAGAATCGCACATACGGAGCCTTCTTCTCCCGGGCTGAACTCGGATAGCGGACAGCCTGGCAGATTTACCGCAAAAAATCAAGGTTTTCCACACAAACTCGCGCTTTCTTTTCCAGATATTTCCGAAACTAAAGCACATATGGAGATTAATCTTGCATAAAGCGAAAGAGGAGCATGTGCCCTTTCGCTGAGACCACGATTGTCAGTTCTGAAAGAATTTTTGATTTTTCATCACCGCAATTACGGAGCCTTCTTTGAGTTGGGCTTGAGCACGGGAAGTGCGAGGACGTGAGATTCACGCAAACAAATCGAGCATTTCTACACAAAGTTGCGCTTTCTTTTCCAGATATTTCCGAAACTAAAGCACATATGGAAATGAATCTCTCATGAATCGAAAGAAAAGCATGTGCCCATTCAGATGAAACCACGATTGTCAGATCTAAAAGAATTTTTGATTTTTCAGAATCGGATATACGGGGCCTTCTTTGAGTTGGGATTGAACACGGGAAGTGCGTGCACGTGAGATTTACGCTAAAAATCGAGCATATCCACACAAACTCGCGCTTTCTTTTCCAGATATTTCCGAAACTAAAGCACATATGGAGATGAATCTTGCATAAAGCGAAAGAGGAGCACGTGCCCTTTCAGATGACACCACGATTGTCAGTTCTGAAAGAATTTTTGATTTTTCATCACCGCATATACGGAGCCTTCTTTGAGTTGGGCTTGAGCTAGGGGAGTGCGAGTACGTGAGATTTCCGCAAACAAATCGAGCATTTGTACACAAACTCGGGTTTCATTTCCAGATATTTTGGAAACTAAAGCACATATGGAGATGAATCTCTCATGAATCGAAAGACTACCATGTGCCCTTTCAGATGACACCACGATTGTCAGTTCTGAAAGAATTTTTGATTTTTCAGAATCGCATATACGGAGCCTTCTTCTCCCGGGCTGAACTCGGATAGTGGACAGCCTGGCAGATTTACAGCAAAAAATCAAGCTTTTCCACACAAACTCGCACCTTCTTTTCAAGATATTTCCGAAACTAAAGCACATATGGAGATTAATCTCTCACAAATCGAAAGACTAGCATGTGCCCTTTCAGATGACACCACGATTGTCAGTTCTGAAAGAAGTTTTGATTTTTCAGAATCGCATATACGGGGCCTTCTTTGAGTTGGGATTGAACACGGGAAGTGCGTGCACGTGAGATTTACGCTAAAAATCGAGCATATCCACACAAACTCGCGCTTTCTTTTCCAGATATTTCCGAAACTAAAGCACATATGGAGATGAATCTTGCACAAATCGTAAGAGGAGCATGTGCCCTTTCAGATGACACCACGATTGTCAGATCTAAAAGAATTTTTGATTTTTCATCACTGCATATACGGAGCCTTCTTTGAGTTGGGCTTGAGCAAGTATGTGAGATTTCCGCAAACAAATCGAGCATTTGTACACAAACTCGGGTTTGATTTCCAGATATTTCCGAAACTAAAGCACATATGGAGATGAATCTCTCATGAATCGAAAGACTAGCATGTGCCCTTTCAGATGACACCACGATTGTCAGTTCTGAAAGAATTTTTGATTTTTCAGAATCGCATATATGGAGCCTTCTTCTCCCGGGCTGAACTCGGATAGTGGACAGCCTGGCAGATTTACCGCAAAAAATCAAGCTTTTCTACACAAACTCGCATCTTCTTTTCAAGATATTTCTGAAACTAAAGCACATATGGAGATGAATCTTGCATAAAGTGAAAGAGGAGCATGTGCCCTTTCAGAATACACCACGATTGTCAGTTCTGAAAGAATTTTTGATTTTTCAGAGTTGCATATACGGGGCCTTCTTTGAGTTGGGATTGAACACGGGAAGTGCGTGCACGTGAGATTTACGCTAAAAATCGAGCATATCCACACAAACTCGCGCTTTCTTTTCCAGATATTTCCGAAACTAAAGCACATGTGGAGATGAATCTTGCACAAATCAAAAGAGGAGCATATGCCCTCTCAAATGACACCACGATTGTCAGATCTAAAAGAATTTTTGATTTTTCAGAATCGCATATACGGGGCCTTCTTTGAGTTTGGGATTGAACACGGGAAGTGCGTGCACGTGAGATTTACGCTAAAAATCGAGCATATCCACACAAACTCGCGCTTTCTTTTCCAGATATTTCCGAAACTAAAGCACATATGGAGATGAATCTTGCATAAAGCGAAAGAGGAGCATGTGCCCTTTCAGATGACACCACGATTGTCAGTTCTGAAAGAATTTTTGATTTTTCATCGCCGCATATACGGAGCCTTCTTTGAGTTGGGCTTGAGCGAGTACGTGAGATTTCCGCAAACAAATCGAGCATTTGTACACAAACTCGGGTTTCATTTCCAGATATTTTGGAAACTAAAGCACATATGGAGATGAATCTCTCATGAATCGAAAGACTAGCATGTGCCCTTTCAGATGACACCACGATTGTCAGTTCTGAAAGAATTTTTGATTTTTCAGAATCGCATATACGGAGCCTTCTTCTCCCGGGCTGAACACGGATAGTGGACAGCCTGGCAGATTTACCGCAAAAAATCAAGCTTTTCCACACAAACTCGCACCTTCTTTTCAAGATATTTCTGAAACTAAAGCACATATGGAGATTAATCTCTCACAAATCGAAAGACTAGCATAGGCACTTTAAGATGACACCACGATTGTCAGTTCTGAAAGAATTTTTGATATTTCAGAATCGCATATACGGGGCCTTCTTTGAGTTGGGATTGAACACAGGAAGTGCGTGCACGTGAGATTTACGCTAAAAATCGAGCATATCCACACAAATCGTGCTTTCTTTTCCAGATATTTCCGAAACTAAAGCACATATGGAGATGAATCTTGCATAAAGCGAAAGAGGAGCATGTGCCCTTTCAGATGACACCACGATTGTCAGATCTAAAAGAATTTGTGATTTTTCATCACCGCATATACAGAGCCTTCTTTGAGTTGGGCTTGATCTAGGGGAGTGCGAGTACGTGAGATTTCTGCAAACAAATCGAGCATTTGTACACAAACTCAGGTTTCATTTCCAGATATTTTGGAAACTAAAGCACATATGGAGATGAATCTCTCATGAATCGAAAGACTAGCATGTGCCCTTTCAGATGACACCACGATTGTCAGTTCTGAAAGAATTTTTGATTTTTCATCATTGCATATACGGACCCTTCTTCTCCCGGGCTGAACTCGGATAGTGGACAGCCTGGCAGATTTACCGCAAAAAATCAAGCTTTTCCACACAAACTCGCACCTTCTTTTCAAGATATTTCTGAAACTAAAGCACATATGGAGATTAATCTCTCACAAATCGAAAGACTAGCATGTGCACTTTCAGATGACACCACGATTGTCAGTTCTGAAAGAATTTTTGATTTTTCAGAATCGCATATACGGGGCCTTCTTTGAGTTGGGATTGAACACGGGAAGTGCGTGCACGTGAGATTTACGCTAAAAATCGAGCATATCCACACAAACTCGTGCTTTCTTTTCCAGATATTTCCGAAACTAAAGCACATATGGAGATGAATCTTGCATAAAGCGAAAGAGGAGCATGTGCACTTTTAGATGACACCACGATTGTCAGTTCTGAAAGAATTTTTGATTTTTCAGAATCGCATATACGGGGCCTTCTTTGAGTTGGGATTGAACACGGGAAGTGTGTGCACGTGAGATTTACGTTTAAAATCGAGCATATCCACACAAACTCGCGCTTTCTTTTCCAGATATTTCCGAAACTAAAGCACATATGGAGATGAATCTTGCACGAATTGTAAGAGGAGCATGTGCCCTTTCAGATGACACAACGATTGTCAGATCTAAAAGAATTTTTGATTTTTCATCACCGCATATACGGAGCCTTCTTTGAGTTGGGCTTGAGCTAGGGGAGTGCGAGTACGTGAGATTTCCGCAAACAAATCGAGCATTTCTACACAAAGTTGCGCTTTCTTTTCCAGATATTTTGGAAACTAAAGCACATATGGAGATGAATCTCTCATGAATCGAAAGACTAGCATGTGCCCTTTCAGATGACACCACGATTGTCAGTTCTGACAGAATTTTTGATTTTTCATCATCGCATATACGGAACCTTCTTCTCCCGGGCTGAACTCGGATAGTGGACAGCCTGGCAGATTTACCTCAAAAAATCAAGCTTTTCCACACAAACTCGCACCTTCTTTTCAAGATATTTCTGAAACTAAAGCACATATGGAGATTAATCTCTCACAAATCGAAAGACTAGCATGTGCACTTTCAGATGACACCACGATTGTCAGTTCTGAAAGAATTTTTGATTTTTCATCACCGCAAATACGGAGCCTTCTTTGAGTTGGGCTTGAACACGGGAAGTGCGAGTAAGTGAGATTCACGCAAACAAATCAAGCATTTCTACACAAAGTTGCGCTTTCTTTTCCAGATATTTCCGAAACTAAAGCACATATGGAGATGAATCTCTCATGAATCGAAAGAAGAGCATGTGCCCTTTCAGATGAAACCACGATTGTCAGATCTCAAAGAATTTTTGATTTTTCAGAATCGCATATACGGGGCCTTCTTTGAGTTGGGATTGAACACGGGAAGTGCGTGCACGTGAGATTTACGCTAAAAATCGAGCATATCCACACAAACTCGCGCTTTCTTTTTCCAGATATTTCCGAAACTAAAGCACATATGGAGATGAATCTTGCATAAAGCGAAAGAGGAACATGTGCCCTTTCAGATGACACCACCATTGTCAGTTCTGAAAGAATTTTTGATTTTTCATTACCGCATATACGGAGCCTTCTTTGAGTTGGGATTGAACACGGGAAGTGCAATTAAGTCAGATTTCCGCAAACAAATCGAGCATTTGTACACAACCTTGCACTTTCTTTTCCAGATTGTTCTGAAACTAAAGCACATATGGAGATGAATCTTTCATGACTCGAAAGAGGAGCATATACCCTTTCAGATGACACCACGATTGTCAGTTCTGAAAAAATTTTTGATTTTCCATCACCGCATATACGGAGCCTTCTTAGAGTTGGGCTTGAGCTAGGGGAGTGCGAGTACGTGAGATTTCCGCAAACAAATCGAGCATTTGTACACAAACTAGGGTTTCATTTCCAGATATTTTCGAAACTAAAGCACATATGGAGATGAATCTCTCATGAATCGAAAGAAGAGCATGTGCCCATTCAGATGACACCACGATTGTCAGATCTCAAAGAATTTTTGATTTTTCATCATCGCATATACGGGGCCTTCTTTGAGTTGGGATTGAACACGGGAAGTGCGTGCACGTGAGATTTACGCTAAAAATCGAGCATATCAACACAAACTCGCGCTTTCTTTTCCAGATATTTCCGGAACTAAAGCACATATGGAGATGAATCTTGCATAAAGCGAAAGGGGAGCATGTGCCCTTTTAGATGACACCACGATTGTCAGTTCTGAAAGAATTTTTGATTTTTCAGAATCGCAAATACGGGGCCTTCTTTGAGTTGGGATTGAACACGGGAAGTGTGTACACGTGAGATTTACGCTAAAAATCGAGCATATCCACACAAACTCGCGCTTTCTTTTTCCAGATATTTCCGAAACTAAAGCACATATGGAGATGAATCTTGCACAAATCGTAAGAGGAGCATGTGCCCTTTCAGATGACACCACGATTGTCAGATCTAAAAGAATTTTTGATTTTTCATCACTGCATATACGGAGCCTTCTTTGAGTTGGGCTTGAGCAAGTATGTGAGATTTCCGCAAACAAATCGAGCATTTGTACACAAACTCGGGTTTGATTTCCAGATATTTCCGAAACTAAAGCACATATGGAGATGAATCTCTCATGAATCGAAAGACTAGCATGTGCCCTTTCAGATGACACCACGATTGTCAGTTCTGAAAGAATTTTTGATTTTTCAGAATCGCATATATGGAGCCTTCTTCTCCCGGGCTGAACTCGGATAGTGGACAGCCTGGCAGATTTACCGCAAAAAATCAAGCTTTTCTACACAAACTCGCATCTTCTTTTCAAGATATTTCCGAAACTAAAGCACATATGGAGATGAATCTTGCATAAAGTGAAAGAGGAGCATGTGCCCTTTCAGAATACACCACGATTGTCAGTTCTGAAAGAATTTTTGATTTTTCAGAGTTGCATATACGGGGCCTTCTTTGAGTTGGGATTGAACACGGGAAGTGCGTGCACGTGAGATTTACGCTAAAAATCGAGCATATCCACACAAACTCGCGCTTTCTTTTCCAGATATTTCCGAAACTAAAGCACATATGGAGATGAATCTTGCACAAATCAAAAGAGGAGCATATGCCCTCTCAGATGACACCACGATTGTCAGATCTAAAAGAATTTTTGATTTTTCAGAATCGCATATACGGGGCCTTCTTTGAGTTTGGGATTGAACACGGGAAGTGCGTGCACGTGAGATTTACGCTAAAAATCGAGCATATCCACACAAACTCGCGCTTTCTTTTCCAGATATTTCCGAAACTAAAGCACATATGGAGATGAATCTTGCATAAAGCGAAAGAGGAGCATGTGCCCTTTCAGATGACACCACGATTGTCAGTTCTGAAAGAATTTTTGATTTTTCATCGCCGCATATACGGAGCCTTCTTTGAGTTGGGCTTGAGCGAGTACGTGAGATTTCCGCAAACAAATCGAGCATTTGTACACAAACTCGGGTTTCATTTCCAGATATTTTGGAAACTAAAGCACATATGGAGATGAATCTCTCATGAATCGAAAGACTAGCATGTGCCCTTTCAGATGACACCACGATTGTCAGTTCTGAAAGAATTTTGATTTTTCAGAATCGCATATACGGAGCCTTCTTCTCCCGGGCTGAACTCGGATAGTGGACAGCCTGGCAGATTTACCGCAAAAAATCAAGCTTTTCCACACAAACTCGCACCTTCTTTTCAAGATATTTCTGAAACTAAAGCACATATGGAGATTAATCTCTCACAAATCGAAAGACTAGCATAGGCACTTTAAGATGACACCACGATTGTCAGTCTGAAAGAATTTTGATATTTCAGAATCGCATATACGGGGCCTTCTTTGAGTTGGGATTGAACACAGGAAGTGCGTGCACGTGAGATTTACGCTAAAAATCGAGCATATCCACACAAATCGTGCTTTCTTTTCCAGATATTTCCGAAACTAAAGCACATATGGAGATGAATCTTGCATAAAGCGAAAGAGGAGCATGTGCCCTTTCAGATGACACCACGATTGTCAGATCTAAAAGAATTTGTGATTTTTCATCACCGCATATACAGAGCCTTCTTTTAGTTGGGCTTGATCTAGGGGAGTGCGAGTACGTGAGATTTCTGCAAAACAAATCGAGCATTTGTACACAAACTCAGGTTTCATTTCCAGATATTTTGGAAACTAAAGCACATATGGAGATGAATCTCTCATGAATCGAAAGACTAGCATGTGCCCTTTCAGATGACACCACGATTGTCAGTTCTGAAAGAATTTTTGATTTTTCATCATTGCATATACGGACCCTTCTTCTCCCGGGCTGAACTCGGATAGTGGACAGCCTGGCAGATTTACCGCAAAAAATCAAGCTTTTCCACACAAACTCGCACCTTCTTTTCAAGATATTTCTGAAACTAAAGCACATATGGAGATTAATCTCTCACAAATCGAAAGACTAGCATGTGCACTTTCAGATGACACCACGATTGTCAGTTCTGAAAGAATTTTTGATTTTTCAGAATCGCATATACGGGGCCTTCTTTGAGTTGGGATTGAACACGGGAAGTGCGTGCACGTGAGATTTACGCTAAAAATCGAGCATATCCACACAAACTCGTGCTTTCTTTTCCAGATATTTCCGAAACTAAAGCACATATGGAGATGAATCTTGCATAAAGCGAAAGAGGAGCATGTGCCCTTTTAGATGACACCACGATTGTCAGTTCTGAAAGAATTTTTGATTTTTCAGAATCGCATATACGGGGCCTTCTTTGAGTTGGGATTGAACACGGGAAGTGTGTGCACGTGAGATTTACGTTTAAAATCGAGCATATCCACACAAACTCGCGCTTTCTTTTCCAGATATTTCCGAAACTAAAGCACATATGGAGATGAATCTTGCACGAATTGTAAGAGGAGCATGTGCCCTTTCAGATGACACAACGATTGTCAGATCTAAAAGAATTTTTGATTTTTCATCACCGCATATACGGAGCCTTCTTTGAGTTGGGCTTGAGCTAGGGGAGTGCGAGTACGTGAGATTTCCGCAAACAAATCGAGCATTTCTACACAAAGTTGCGCTTTCTTTTCCAGATATTTTGGAAACTAAAGCACATATGGAGATGAATCTCTCATGAATCGAAAGACTAGCATGTGCCCTTTCAGATGACACCACGATTGTCAGTTCTGACAGAATTTTTGATTTTTCATCATCGCATATACGGAACCTTCTTCTCCCGGGCTGAACTCGGATAGTGGACAGCCTGGCAGATTTACCTCAAAAAATCAAGCTTTTCCACACAAACTCGCACCTTCTTTTCAAGATATTTCTGAAACTAAAGCACATATGGAGATTAATCTCTCACAAATCGAAAGACTAGCATGTGCACTTTCAGATGACACCACGATTGTCAGTTCTGAAAGAATTTTTGATTTTTCATCACCGCAAATACGGAGCCTTCTTTGAGTTGGGCTTGAACACGGGAAGTGCGAGTAAGTGAGATTCACGCAAACAAATCAAGCATTTCTACACAAAGTTGCGCTTTCTTTTCCAGATATTTCCGAAACTAAAGCACATATGGAGATGAATCTCTCATGAATCGAAAGAAGAGCATGTGCCCATTCAGATGAAACCACGATTGTCAGATCTCAAAGAATTTTTGATTTTTCAGAATCGCATATACGGGGCCTTCTTTGAGTTGGGATTGAACACGGGAAGTGCGTGCACGTGAGATTTACGCTAAAAATCGAGCATATCCACACAAAATCGCGCTTTCTTTTTCCAGATATTTCCGAAACTAAAGCACATATGGAGATGAATCTTGCATAAAGCGAAAGAGGAACATGTGCCCTTTCAGATGACACCACGATTGTCAGTTCTGAAAGAATTTTTAATTTTTCATTACCGCATATACGGAGCCTTCTTTGAGTTGGGATTGAACACGGGAAGTGCAATTAAGTCAGATTTCCGCAAACAAATCGAACATTTGTACACAACCCTCCACTTTCTTTTCCAGATAGTTCTGAAACTAAAGCACATATGGAGATGAATCTTTCATGACTCGAAAGAGGAGCATATACCCTTTCAGATGACACCACGATTGTCAGTTCTGAAAAAATTTTTGATTTTCCATCACCGCATATACGGAGCCTTCTTAGAGTTGGGCTTGAGCTAGGGGAGTGCGAGTACGTGAGATTTCCGCAAACAAATCGAGCATTTGTACACAAACTAGGGTTTCATTTCCAGATATTTTCGAAACTAAAGCACATATGGAGATGAATCTCTCATGAATCGAAAGAAGAGCATGTGCCCATTCAGATGAAACCACGATTGTCAGATCTCAAAGAATTTTTGATTTTTCATCATCGCATATACGGGGCCTTCTTTGAGTTGGGATTGAACACGGGAAGTGCGTGCACGTGAGATTTACGCTAAAAATCGAGCATATCAACACAAACTCGCGCTTTCTTTTCCAGATATTTCCGGAACTAAAGCACATATGGAGATGAATCTTGCATCAAGCGAAAGAGGAGCATGTGCCCTTTTAGATGACACCACGATTGTCAGTTCTGAAAGAATTTTTGATTTTTCAGAATCGCAAATACGGGGCCTTCTTTGAGTTGGGATTGAACACGGGAAGTGTGTACACGTGAGATTTACGCTAAAAATCGAGCATATCCACACAAACTCGCGCTTTCTTTTTCCAGATATTTCCGAAACTAAAGCACATATGGAGATGAATCTTGCATAAAGCGAAAGAGGAACATGTGCCCTTTCAGATGACACCACCATTGTCAGTTCTGAAAGAATTTTTGATTTTTCATTACCGCATATACGGAGCCTTCTTTGAGTTGGGATTGAACACGGGAAGTGCAATTAAGTCAGATTTCCGCAAACAAATCGAGCATTTGTACACAACCTTGCACTTTCTTTTCCAGATTGTTCTGAAACTAAAGCACATATGGAGATGAATCTTTCATGACTCGAAAGAGGAGCATGTGCCCTTTCAGATGACACCACGATTGTCAGTTCTGAAAGAATTTTTGATTTTTCATCATTTCATATACGGAGCCTTCTTCTCCCGGGCTGAACTCGGATAGTGGACAGCCTGGCAGATTTACCGCAAAAAATCAAGCTTTTCCACACAAACTCGCACCTTCTTTTCAAGATATTTCTGAAACTAAAGCACATATGGAGATTAATCTCTCACAAATCGAAAGACTAGTATGTGCACTTTCAGATGACACCACGATTGTCAGTTCTGAAAGAATTTTTGATTTTTCATCATCGCATATTCGGAGCCTTCTTTGAGTTGGGATTGAGCACGGGAAGTGCGTGGACGTAAAATTTACGCAAACAAATCGAGCATATCCACACAAACTCGCGCTTTCTTTTCCAGATATTTCCGAAACAAAAGCACATATGGAGATTAATCTTGCATAAGGCGAAAGAGGAGCATGTGCCCTTTCAGCTGAGACCACGATTGTCAGTTCTGAAAGATTTTTTGATTTTTCATCACCGCAAATACGGGGCCTTCTTAGAGTTGGGATTGAACACGGGAAGTGTGTGCACGTGAGATTTACGCTTAAAATCGAGCATATCCACACAAACTCGCGCTTTCTTTTCCAGATATTTCGGAAACTAAAGCACATATGGAGATTAATCTCTCACAAATCGAAAGAGGAGCATGTGCCCTTTCAGATGACACCACGATTGTCAGTTCTGAAAGAATTTTTAATTTTTCATTACCGCATATACGGAGCCTTCTTTGAGTTGGGATTGAACACGGGAAGTGCAATTAAGTCAGATTTCCGCAAACAAATCGAACATTTGTACACAACCCTCCACTTTCTTTTCCAGATAGTTCTGAAACTAAAGCACATATGGAGATGAATCTCTCATGACTCGAAAGAGGAGCATATACCCTTTCAGATGACACGATTGTCAGTTCTGAAAAAATTTTTGATTTTGCATCACCGCATATACGGAGCCTTCTTAGAGTTGGGCTTGAGCTAGGGGAGTGCGAGTACGTGAGATTTCCGCAAACAAATCGAGCATTTGTACACAAACTCGGGTTTCATTTCCAGATATTTTCGAAACTAAAGCACATATGGAGATGAATCTCTCATGAATCGAAAGACTAGCATGTGCCCTTTCAGATGACACCACAATTGTCAGTTCTGAAAGAATTTTTGATTTTTCATCATCGCATATACGGAGCCTTCTTCTCCCGGGCTGAACTCGGATAGTGGACAGCCTGGCAGATTTACCGCAAAAAATCAAGCTTTTCCACACAAACTCGCACCTTCTTTTCAAGATATTTCTGAAACTAAAGCACATATGGAGATTAATCTCTCACAAATCGAAAGACTAGCATGTGC